>NW_012148285.1:12578949-12600187 GCF_000956105.1 Propithecus coquereli | reverse complement strand
TACTCATTCATTCATTCATTCTCTCACTGAATAGGGCACAGCAAAAAAAACCAAAACATTAATCATTAATTAAGTGAAGGGGGCTTGGGAGGGAAGAGGAGGGAAGGGCCCTTGGTCCTGAAGCTTGCTGCATATTTCAAAGGGAAGCCCCCCCCCCCCCAGTGTGGTAAACAGGCTCCCTGGGCTCTTTGCACCTCTCCTCCCCACTTCTGGTCCCTTTGATCTTTTTCCACTGAACAAATAGTTGTTATGGATTCCTGGGGTGAAACATAGCAGAAAATGGGGCTGTGACAGGTCACTGCTCAATTACTCCCCTTTAATCCGGAGGACCCGGGAGGCAGAAGGGAGCGCTGGCTTGCGCTGGGATGGTCATTAACTCCAACCTGCCTGGCATCCCCTCCTCCTCTACCTCCGGGATTTCAGAAGCTGGGAATGGAAGGCCTCTCATCACCCTGACCCCAAACCAGCCTTTGCTAATCTGTCTCTTGTGAAGGGATTTATATAGCTTTGCAGCTTGACAGTCAGGTAACCATGGCAACACAACAACCAGAGCCAACTCTTACTCAACACTCACCGTGTGCCAGGCACTGTGTTAAGTGCTTTATACATATTGATTCATTCAATCTTCACACATCCTACGAGGTAGTTACCACTATCATCTCCACTTTACAGATGAAGAAACCAAAGCACAGAGAGGTTGACTAACTTGTCCAAGATCACACAGCTCCTAACGGACAGAGGTAGGATTTGAAACCAGGCTGTCTGGCTTCAGACCTAGAGATTCCTGCTGCATTTAAGTTCATTTGCTTTTGCTCTAATCTTGATGGTCTGGTCCTTCATCCACGTCTTTATTCATTCAACAAGCACTATTTGTGCACACACTTGGTCTCGGGCAGTTGGCTACAAGCTGAAGATGCCATGGCAAACTATACAGACGCGCTTCTGACCTCATGGGTCTTACGGTCTATGAAGACCAAAATGAAGAAAAATAAGCACAAAGATGTCATTCACATGTAATTTGTGCATGTGCATCATGCTCGAAAACACTTGAAGATGTAGCCCCCAAATTATTTTGGAAACTGTTACTTGTTTGCCCCTTTCTCTACCTAGTTGAATTGGTGGCTCCCCAGTCCCTGTCTTCAAGGAGCCCACAGGTGATCACAACAGGGCACCACCAAGTCCCCTTCCCAAATGGAAGAAACACAGGGTGTTGCCACAAGAGCACCTAAAAGTGGCACGTAACCAGGGCTTGGAGATCTGTTGGGGCAGGGGGGCTTCCTAGAGGAGGTGATGTTTCAACTGAGACCTGAAGGATGAACAAGAGTCTCGGAAAGAGCGTTCCAGGTGGAGGGCACCGCATGTGTGAGGGAGAACGGAGCATTTGGCGAATTGGAGCCGGTTTTGCGTGGCCAGGAATTTGCAAGGAAGCAGGAGGTGAAGCTGCAGGTGGGGGAAGGGAAGTGGTGGGGGGAGGCCGCACAAGGGGCTCGTTGCTCCGGAAACCAGGAGGCCGAACTACATGATCTTTTCCTTATACTGCAATTAGTAGCACCAGAGGCCCCCAGGGTCTCCCAGCTGGGTGGGAGTCAAAGCCTTTGGGAGTCCTGAGCTTGTTAGGGAAAGAAAACACACCAGTGGAATTCAGAGCTTCCCTGCCCCCCTCTCTTTTTAAGAGAATAAATTGTCACCCTCCTACTCAATCTGGCTGTTCGCTCCCCTGGCCCCCATCCAGCCGCCCACGGATGCGCTACCCTGCTGCCTCCTGCCCAGATCAGCCTTGGAACCCAGCCAGGCGGGGAGGTGGGGAGGCACTGGGGACCACATTGGTCCACCCAGTCCCCATACTGGGCCACGGACGCTCCCAGGGGGCCAGAAGGAAGTGTCTCGCAGATCCCAGGCAGGTGGCTGCTGGGAGCCGCACTTGCCGGACGGGCCTCCTTCACGGTGAGCCCGGGCTCTGGAAGCAGAACTGGCAGTGTCAGGTCTCTCCTGCCTGAGCTTTGCTGTCCCTTCTTTGGGCCACTCTTGAGGCCACATGATACAGAGGAAGAAGAACCAGACACTTTCTTAACATTGCTAATGACAGTGACCATTCATTGGGTGCCTAGTAAGTGACTCCTGAGACCAACCTAGGAGGTTTCAGTATCGTCCCCATTTTACAGATGAGGAAACTGAGGCACAGAGAGGTTAAGTCACTTTCTCTCTTGGCTACCCAGTGACCGTGCCAAGATTGAGACTCAGGTCTAATGGACTTGGAAACTCCTAAACAGTCTAGCACTTCCAGAAAACATCTTTTTTTCTGATCTTAGTTTTCTCATTTGTAAAATATGTATAAATTAAACACCAAATTTAGCAATTAATTAATTAAGCAAATAAGTCAACACTTCCTGAGTGCCTATTTGGCTTAAGGTGCGTGCCCTCAGATTGCTCACAGTCTAGAAGGAGGAACACAACGTGGCAAAGAGTCATCATATACTAAATGTTCTAGAAGTATGCACGGAGTGCTGTGACCATAGAGGAGTGGGAATGGGCCCGAGTACCCAAGGGACACTCTAGGATTGGGGCTACTCTAGCAGGTAGGGACACAGTTGCCTAGGCTGTGCTCCAGCTTCAGAGCTTGGACTCTGGAGTCAGATGGCCCTAGTGGGAAACTCAGCACTTTGTGCCTCAGTTTTCCCATCTGAACAACAGGCATGATCATAGTGCTTACTTCACGGGGAAGCCAGTGCCTGGCTCACAGGTTGGCATTCTAGTAAACACTAGACATTATTGCAGCAGAAACAGCCTGGGCCCTGGGACATTCCCAGAGCTGAGAGTGCAATGCCAGGTTCTCATAGGGGAGAGAAAAGGCTACAGAGCTTGACTCATTCCCCATCTGCACCCCTGAGGCCCTGCAGAAGCACGTCCTGAGCTTGAAAACACTTTGCTATACTTTCCTTTGTTACAGACAGTTCTTGGACTCAGGAGCCAAGGACAGGAAACTTTTTGATAGTCGAATAAGAATAATATGAAATATCTGTGTAGCTCTTACTAGGTGCCAGGCACCATTCTGAGCATGTTACACTCATTAATTCAGTTAAGCGATAGGTTCAAAGGCAGGTTCAGAGAAAAGGTTTTGGGGAAAAGATCCAGTCTGGCTAAATCTTCCCAAATCTCTCAGAGGTTGTCTAAAGGTTTTTGTTTTTGCTTTTTTCCCCCCGAAGCAAACCTAGCGGGAATAGTTGAGTTGCACTATTTGCATGCATGTTTGCATGTTCACGAGGTGAGTAATGAAAGTTCCAGAGTAAGGCTGGTGCAGTGGCTCACGCCTGTAATCCTAGCACTCTGGGAGGCCGAGGCGGGAGGATCGCTTGCCCTCAGGAGTTCGAGACCAGCCTGAGCAAGAGGGAGACCCTGTCTCTACTAAAAAAAAAAAAAATAGAAACATTAGCCTGGCATTGTGGTGCGCACCTATAGTCCCAGCTACTCAGGAGGCTGAGGCAGGAGGGTGGTTTGAGCCCAGGAGTTTGAGATTGCAGTGAGCTATGATGATGCCATTGTACTTCAGCCTGGATGACAGAGCGAGACTCTGTCTCAAAAAAAAAATAGAAACATTAGCCTGGCATTGTGGTGCGCACCTATAGTCCCAGCTACTCAGGAGGCTGAGGCAGGAGGGTGGTTTGAGCCCAGGAGTTTGAGATTGCAGTGAGCTATGATGATGCCACTGCACTCTGGCCTGGGTGACAAAGCCAAACTCTGTCTCAAAAAAAAAAAAGTTCCAGAGTAGGGGGATGAATGGCCTGTTTTGCTTTGTACTTAAAGGCTGGGGATATCCAGAAGAAGAAAAACTAGGCCTATCCTCAATAAGAAGGGCTTTTGGGGATACGCCCACTCTCATGGTCTGCAAGGGCCCATGGAAACCCTAAATCCTCCCTGACACACAACATGCATGCTCCTGCTCACACTCACTCACACTCACACATTCTCTCTGGGCTGAAATCACTTTTCTCCGGAAGATCTGTCTTTTCAGCCTAGAACTGGACTTTCTGCCTGGCTGGGAGCCTGGGGAGCGGAAGAACTACCACTTGGACCAGTGATGACCTTGGCCAGCCCAGTTGGCCTCTGCGACCTCAGTTTCCACAACTGTAATATGGAAGGGGTGGGCTGAGGGGATTCCTAGGACCCTTCCTTCCAATCCCAAACTCTGAGGTTGCTAGAATTGACATAATCTCAGTTCCCTTATCCATAGCGTAGGGGCGAAGCCTGGGAACAGATGTCCGCAAGCTCCCTTCTATAATGAAGTCTTTTCATCACAACAGAAAACTATGTCTCCTGTTTAGTTCTAGCAGAACATCAACAACTGCAGTGATAAACGTGGTAACGGGAATAACCGTCCATTTTCAAGTGTTTACTATGTGCTGAGCATCTCACCTGCATGAGCTCCTTGAAGATCCCCAAAAACCTCACTATCCCCACTTCCTAGGTAAGAAAACTTGAGGTTCAGAGAGGCCTCATGGACACAAGCTAGTGAGGGAGAGGAAACTCCCCTAGTTGCTCCCACGCTCAAACTCAGTCTCGACCCCTTCTCACTTTTGCTGGGCAGAAAGGCAAGATCTTCGGATATGCAAGGCAGCCTTCAAGGATATTTTTTCCAACTTCTCTCCTACTTGCCCATTGTACCAGGGAGGAAACTGAGGCCCAAGAGCAAGGATGCAAAGACACTGTTAATAGACTGACTGTTTGTGTCCACACCCCTCCAACTCATGGTGAAGCCCTAACTCCCAATGTGACAGTACTGGGAGGTGGAACCTTTGGGAGGTAATTAGGTTTAGATGAGGCCCTGTCCTCATGATGGGGTTAGTGCCCTTATAAAAGGACTGTACTGTCTCTCTCTCTTGTTCTCTCTCTCTCTCTCTCTCTCTCTCTCTCTCTCTCTGTCATGTGAAGACACAGCAAGGAGGTGGCCATCTGCAAGCCAGGAAGTGAGCCCTCACCAGGAACCAAATCTGCCAGCACCTTGATCTTGAACTTCCCAGCCTCCAGAACTGCGGGAAATAAATGTCTGTTGTTTAAGCTGCCAGTCTGTGACATTCTGCTATGGCAGCTCTGTCAGTTTATGACAGAATGGAAGCCCCTGCTACCTGCCCAAGCGAACTGAGACTCCCCCTTCTCATCCCTGCTGCTAGGGTTGCCAGATTAAAACAAATAAACAAAACCCCCAAAAGATACCTAGTTAAATTTGATTTTCAGATAAACAACAAATACTTTTTAGTATGTTTCATGCAATATTTGGGATATACTTATACTTAAAAAGGATTTATTGGTATTTATTTACTGGTATCTTATCTCGCAACCCTATCACCCCACTGTTTCAATTCAACTCAATGCTATCATAGCCTAGTAACTTGGTCTCAGGAAAATATCCATTTAGGTATTTCATTATTAGTTTTACTTTAATGAGGGAAAAAAAATTAGTATCTCCGCCATAGGGTTATTGTGGGGATTACATACATCCACATATAAAAAGTACTTAGAATTGTGCCTGGCACATGGGAAGGTCTCTGTAAGTCTTAATTGTTGTTATTGGTATTATTAATATCATGTTTTCTAAACAATGTCTGGAAAGAACTCAATAGAGGTGACAGGCGGGAGCCTTAGCCACGAGGAGATGGTGGGGTTCAGGACTCTTCCCCCCAGAGTCAGTACTCCAGCCTCCTGCTGCAAAGCGGAAGAAATTGAGTTCATCTGAAGCCCCTTGTCCTCCATATGGGACACTGGGAGGCCACATACCCAAGGCTGAGAGCTCTCAATCCCTGGGGACACCCTGCAAAACCCACAGGGCTGCGTGTCCCAGGGCCAGGCCTCCAGGGACAGCTTTGTCCTCCCTGCCTGCCCAACCTCTGGTGGCACAGCAGCAGGTCTGGGTGGGGGGCTCCCAGATGCCAACCCCTAACAAAAATGCCATTTTCAGACCTTCGCATGGTGCCCAGCACTGTGCTAAGCACTTTCTCCTTGTCATCTCATCTCCCTTGCACAGTGGCCCCAAGAAGGTGCCATCATGACCCTCCAATTTCTGGAAGAAGCTGAGGCACAGAGAGGTTAAGAAACCTGTCCCAGTTTGCACAGTTTGTAAACTGCAAAACTGGGATTTAAACCCAGGACTTTTCAGGTCAGGGCCTAGGAGAGTGCCCATGACAAAGTGGACTGGGGGGAAGCTAGCAGGAGGCTCAGGTCCAGCCCCTAAGCCCCCAACTGAGGCAGCCAGGCCTCACCGACAGAACAAATCCCTGTGCGTGTCCTCCTCTCCACCCGCTGCCGGCCTGGCCCTGCGCTCACCTGGGCTGATGCTGATGTCTGTTTGTGGAAAGGCCTGGACAGACAGGAGCGTCAGGGAGGCTGCAGCCCACAGCCCCCACCTTGGCATCCTGAGTCCCCAGAAAGCTGCCTCCTGGCCCGAGTGGAGGAGAGAGGCTTTTTGGCGGAAGCTTGGGTCCAGGATTGCTCTCTGAGGTTCAGGCGGGGCCTGCCAGGACCTGGGGCAGGCTGGGTGGACACCAGTCCCCTCCTCCTCCCTCCCTTTTCTCCTCCCTCCTCTTCACACTGCTGGAGACAGCTCAGAGTGACAGCTGAGAGCAAAGGAGCACTAGGCCAGCCCCTCAAGAGAAATTTTAGTCCCCAGCCCTGCCTCTGAGCCACAGTGTGACCTTGGGCATGTGTGTCTCTGAGACTCAGTTTCCTCTTCTCTAAGATGGGATAATAACAAAGTTTATGTTATCTGTAATGTTTACATTACATACAAATGGCACACATTTATTACATATTTATAAGTCAGAAGCAGGTACAACTCACTGTACTAATATATTATGTCTATTATAAAACACATGTCTCAAAATTTAAATTGTTAGAGGTTGGTGCAAAGCGTAAATAGAGAAGAAAGTTCTCCATATTTTCTCCCTCTTCCTTATCATCGTGTGAGCTGGACTTTGGAGGCCTCTGCTGTCATGTTCCTGGGGGCTGCGGGAAATCAGATGTGTCTGTCTTAGCGTGTTTTGTGCTCCTAGGCCAGGGTGCCTGAGGCTGCGTCATTTATAATGGACAGAACTCATTGGCTCACAGTTCTGGAGACTGGGAAGTCCAATGTCAAGCTGCCGGCCTCTGACATCGGCCTTCTTGCTAAGTCATCACATGGTGGAGGTGAGAGAGAGAGGGAGAGAGAGCATGAGAGTGCATGCAAGAGGAGACGGAGCTGCTCCCACAGTAACTAACCCACTCTCGTGATAACAGCCCTAAGCAATTCACGGAGGCAGAGCTCTCGTGACCTAAACGCCTCTTAACGATCCCACCTCCCAACACCATCACAATGACAATTAAATTTCAACATGAGTTTGGAGGGGACCAACGTTTAAACCACAGCAATGTCCCTCTGAGTGTGGACATAATAGGCGGGGAGAAGGAAGGTAGTCCAAAGCAGGCCACTGGGAATCCTTTTGAAAACTGGAGAATCCTTTCATTTGGCAGATAAACCTCTTATATGATCTGCGTTGTCATGCAATGTCTCAAGGTTTTTGGAAATTAATTCACGTCCCCTCTCCGAATGGAAACACACAAGATACACGTTGCTCGCTCAAACACAGCAGCACTGCGTCGTCACATGGAAGGGCGGCGTGGGATTAGGCCCGAGCGGGCCCTGAAGGCACAAGTAAGTCACGTGAAGAAGTGGCCAGACGTGTGACTATGTACCAGTTCATGGCTGTAGCCAGTGGTTTCACTGGATGGGCAGGGACTTGGAGGGAACATTCTTGGCAAGCTGGTGAGGAAGAATTTGGCTGAGGTGACTGATCTGGATGCCAAGAGGACACCGTGCTACGACTCCACAGTGGTGCTGGGAAAGAGTAAGTCTGGAGGATGAGAGATCCCGTAGGGTGTCCTTAGCGTCGCCAGGCCCTGTGATTAAGGTCAACGGGAAATGTAACAACGCGATCCAGGCAGGACCACAGATGGCCCAGACCCTCTGGGAATGAAGGCTCGTGTCACCCCACCAGGTAAAGGATGACAGCCAGCAGAGGTGCTTACTGAAGACAATGGGAATATAGAATGGGTAATAAAAGGTAATTATTATATAAATACCAGCTACTTCCACATGACTAGGTACAGAAACAAGGACTGTAATTGTCAGGAGTGTTTCCTCCCTACTTTGTTAAGAATACATTAATGCATGTATGCGCATGTATTAAGCCAATATCGTTGTATTCTTTCCCCTCTTATTCCTGCCATTTAACATAAGATTTATTGACTTTTTATCAGTATTCGAGTATTATTAATTTTCCACCATAGTAATTAAGTTATGGGAGATCAGGAGAAGACCAAACATCACTCAATAACTTTACCTTCTCTTCTGGGGATGGGATTAGTACATTTTCGGCTGTACACAGGATAGCTGAATCCTGTTAGGTAGAATTATGACCTGGTTATTTTTATTTGGAGATTAAGTACGGTTTAGGGAGATGCGAGACTCCAGGTTCTTTAGCTCTTAGACCCTGGGACTTGTACCAGCAGCCTTCCAGGGGGCTCTGGGGTCTGAGGGTCTGAGGCTTTGGACTTGGACTGAGCCACGCTACTGGCTGCTCTAGCTCAGCTTGCAGTTGGCCTGTCACGGGCCATCTCTGTGCCTCTGTGATCGTGTGAGCCAATTCCCCCTAGTAAATGCCCTTCCGTATTTCCCACTGGGCTGTGTCTCTGGAGAACCCAGACTAATCTGGTTGGGTAGTACAATAAGATAACGACCCAGAGGATAACCGCTGCCAACCTTTAGGGCATTGCCTTCCAGGCTTTTTTCTAGGTGTAAATTTTTAGTTTTTCCCTACTAATCATTCTGGTATTTTTGAACATAAAAAAAAGAGCAGGTGTCTCCTTGGCGGGGGCAGAGAGGCCACCCAGCAAGGAAAGGAATGCTTCTTGCTTGCTGTAGTTCCAGGTTTCTAGAGTGAGTTATCAGCGCCCCAAACAGCTGTTCCTGGCACCCTGGGCCCCTCCCCTCTGAGCAGGCTGGGCAGGGGTCATTAGCTCCTCCTAGTGCAGGGAGTGGGCTGGCATCGCCAGGTGCTCTGAGTCGGCCTTGAGCTCAGCGGTGCTGCCAAGGAGGGAAAGGGGTGATGTTCTTTTCACCCAAGACATAAGAGGACTCGCGGATGGTTCTAAGAAAATAGAAGTAGCTTTACAACTCCCCACCCCACTTCCAAACTTTCTTTTTCTTTGAGCTCGAGCCCCGACACCCCAAAGAGAGCGTTTTAGTGGCCTGTATGTTTCCTTTCCCACTTCCTGCCTGAGGAGGAGGAAGATGCTAATTAAAACGAGTGGGCAGCCCACCACAGGGCACCTTGGGCCCAGGTTTCTATAGAAACTCAGTCCTCCCTTCACCTCTCAACACATCCCTCTTGCCTCCTGACAAACTCCATTCCTGGAGGCGTGCATGGCTCTGATCTGTTCTGCCACTAGCCAACCAGCAAACACCCCCTGATATGTGCCCAGTAGTAAGAAACGTCACATCGTGCGCCAAGCAGCATGTCAAAACTTTGCCGGTGTCAGCCCAGCTAATCAACCCTGTGGGGTAAGAATGTCACCCCATTTTCAGGGAGAGAGCTGAGCAGAGCATTTAGCCACACTGGCTTAGTTTGCTAGGGCTGCCTTAACAAAGCGCCGCACACCGAATGGCTTAAACAACAGAAATTCATATCTCACAGTTCCGGAGGCCGGAAGTCTCCAATCGAGGTGTTGGCAGGGTTGGTTGCTTCTGAGGGCAGTGAGGGAAGGGTCTGTTACAGCCTCTCTCCTTGGCTTGTGGACGGCCGTCTTCTCCCTGGGTCTTCGCATCTTCTCCCCGCTGTGTCTGTCTGTCGATCTGTGTCCAAATTCCCCCTTTAGGACTCCAGTCATGCTGGGTTAGGGCCCACCCCAATGGCCTCACTTCAACTAGTTTACCTTTGTAAGGACCCCATCTCCAAACAAGGTCACATTCTGAGGTCCTCGGGGTTAGGAACCCAGCAAACCTTTTTTTTTTTTTTTTTTTTTTGAGACAGAATCTCACTGTGTTACATCTGCAAAGACCCTCTTTGCCAATAACTTTACATTCACAGATACAGGCAATTAGTTTTTTTTTTTTTTTTTTTTGGTGAGGGGCACAATTCAACCCACAACAGGCTCTAGTCAGCCAGGCCCGGGCTGGCCTTTTAGTTCCATTACTCACTCACCACTTAACCTCATTAAACCTCGGCTTCCCCATTTGTAGCAGGAGAGTCACAGTATCTCCCCCGCGCCCCTGTAGGCTGCTGTGTAAGGCTTAAATACGATGCTTGGCACTCCCACGGTGCTCACCCAGCCCTCCTGTCGTTCCTAAAGAGGGTAGCAGGTGCTGGGGACGCCCCTCTTCATGTCCTTCCGTCCACCTGAGCCCCCGTGGCTGCAGGGAGCCGGGCCGTGCATGTGCACAGCTGACCTCACTCACCAGGTGCCCGCGTCTCTCTCTCCGCCCAGGGATTTCTCCGGCACTAGGGGGCTTGCTCAGCCCACACGACTTTCCCAAAGTGCCAAACATTTAACGTCTCCAGGGGCAACCCTCAAGCCACGAGGGACAAGGGTCAGTAGTTAAATATTCCAGCTTCCGTATAATGATGAGTCTCACGTGCTTTCTCGGGTGGGCAGGATTGAGCCCACAGCAGTAATCGGCGCAGGCTTTCTCTGCTTCTCTCCTTTCCCTGACTTAGTCTTCCACTTCTGCTTCCTGGGATCGTCTCCCAAATAAGCTGTCTGCACCCAAGCCCTTGCCCCGAGGTGTGCTTCTGAGGTGCCCTAAGACAATGAGACGGAGGCTCAGAGGAGTCATGTGGCGTGTGCACCTGTACACAGTCAAGCAGTAGAGGGCCCAGGATTTGAACTGATTCCCCTGTCTCTATCCTGAGTGCCTCTCACGCACCTGTCTGCCCTCATTTTGTTTGCTCTCTTACACCTGTATCCTGCTTTGTACAATCACAGTACAGAAGCCACTTTATAAAGGAAAATACCTCTTGCTTTTTTTCTCTCCTGAGAACTTAATCTAACCCAGCCTTCCTGCTTCTTCTCCTTGATGCCCACGACACCTCCACTCCGGGGTGGGAGACACACCAGAAGGACCCACGAGGTTCCTCCCTGCAATACCCAGTGTAGCCAGGAGGGGCGAAGCCGTCTCGGTCCACCCCTTGAGGTATTTACCTGCCTCAAGCCCTGAGCAAAGCACCGCCAATAAAAAGCTAAATGAGCCATGAATCTTGCCCCAAACAAGTGGATGGTTTTATCGAGAAGAGCAAAACTGGAGTAACTGTTGTTAGCACACTGCTCGAGTCGGGCAAACATGGTGCAAATACTCGACATTCTTGATCCCCCAAATTTTGTAAGTATAATAAATATCACTGCTTTGAGTCATTGGCATGGTTGTTACCCAGCAGTAGTGGCCGGAACACCCACCCGTCCTCTATGTCCCAGGTTCAGAAAGAAAAAGGTAACTCGAATGCGTGGCACAAATAAATAGTCTTTAATTTCAATAAATAGCTCCCCATCACACCAGACAATATGCTGTGGGAAAAGATACGGAAGCATCCAACAGAGAGAGAGAGAGAAGGGGGGGGGAGAGAGAGAGAGAGAGAGGGAGAGAGAGAGAGAGAGAGGGAGAGGGGGAGAGAGAGAGAGAGAGGAGAGATCTATTCTAGCTACACTAATTCCTTAGCACGTGAGACATGACTTTGGATCACACACAAACACAGAAAGATCCTCAGAGTACGACTAAGGAGGGAGATCGCTGTGCGTGGGGTGTGGTGGCCATTTTAATCCATGTATCAGGTCCTCTGAAGGTCTTTTGTGGGTCACAATCACCGTGATTCGGTCAAAAATGTTACTTTTGTTCTATCATATCCTGTTTACTCGACACACACACATTACTGTTCCCCAAGGTGGGGTCTTTGACAGACAGGAGGACACCGGGTGAAATCTCACCAGATGGGAGAGGCAGAGAGGAGTGTTCCGGGTCGAGGTCCCGGCCCGTCACCTTGCTCTCCGAGAGGACACGCAGGCACACACGCGTGTTCCTCTGTGAGGGCACACGCACGAGAACATACACATCCGTGCCCACAGGGAGTCCCCTGGAATAAGCTAACACAAGGACAGTTCGGTTATGCCAGGAGAGGCTTCTGACACTGGCACTTTTGTTGCCGCTTGGCTTCTCCACACAGTCTAACCTAGTTCTCACATTTACTAAGACAAAGCTACTTACACCTTTGGAGAAAGGTATCGGGTTTGAAGAACCCCAGGGAACAGCAGCCTGTTCAGAAGTTACCCACCCAGTGGGCGTGTGTTTCGGGAGGGGGGTGTCGGGTCTCCCACACACTGGCCAAACTCTTGGTGTTTAGTCTCGATGGAGGTTGGCGCCCTTTGGGAGGTCCCTTCTCCGGCCTGAGGGTTGAAAGTGCATTTTGGGGCAGGGGTAGCGACAAGAGTGGGCATTGCCAACAAGTCCCACGTCAGAGCCTACTCAGCTCGTGATCTATGGATAGGGCTTCTGGAAAGTTCTCAGGCCTCACTCATTGAGGGCGGCCATTTTGTGATCAATAGTCAGCTTCCTCTCGGTGCTGAGAGGATTTAGGGTGTTGTGTGTGTGTGTGTGTGTTTGTGTTTTGTGAGTGCGTTTGCAGGTGTGGAAGTAATAGTATGTGACACATTTTTTCTGTCTTTTTTTTTTTTTTTTTTACAAATGAAAGCTGCCTTCCCAGCAGCCTTCAGGTCACCTCCAGGGAGGCGGGAGACACGCGGTCACACTCAGCTCGGGACCTCAGGCTGTGCCACTGCTCCACGGCTGTGCGGTGGGTGTTGAGCATGCGCCGCCAGTGGTTAGACTCGGAGGCGCCAGACGAGTACTGGCCAATGACGATCCTTCCGATGAAGTCGTTGCTGCTCTTCATGTTGTGGCCGAACACTGGGCAGCCGGAGGGGCGAGGGCAGGCGGGCAGGAGGCAAGAGGAAGGCAGGCAGGGACAAGGCGACAAGACAGAGGCCATTAGTCACACCATCCTCAACTGCAAACATGGGGTCATTGCTTAGGGCACGTTTTTTTCTTCCCATGGTGAGAAATCCCAATTCCCTCATCTCATCTTCCCCTGAGCCTCTGCAACAGCCACACCACGCGTCCTGCTGTCCCTCACCACGCCACCCTCGTCCCCACGCCACAGCCTTTGCACTGGCTGTTCCCTCTGCCGGACGGCCGCCCCGCCTGCAATATGCACCTTTGGACTCACGTCCTGCTGCCCCTCCACACTGCCTGCGGCGCTCTATAAACGGCCAGTTCCAGTGGGACAGCGAGCTGTCACTGCAGGCCAGTTGAGTGGTTAAACCAGGGTTTCTCAATTGTGATGTTGTTGACATTATGTCACATGATCCTTTGAGCAGAGAACTGACCTGTGCATCATAGGATGTTTAGCAGCATCCCTGGTCCCCTCCACCCCCTGCCCCCGACACTAGATGCCAGTAGCAGTCCCCTCTCCAGCTGTGACAATCCCCAATGTCTCCAGATACAGCCAAATGTCCCCTGGGAGAGAGGGGTGAATGCATCCCAGATGGAAACCACTAGGTTAAGCCAGGGGCCACGGGGCCAGACATCCTGGGGTGATTCCTGGCTCTGTCATTTGACAAAGCTCTAGAGTCAAACGAGGTAGCCTCTCTGAGTCTGTTTCCTCATTAAATAGGAATCTTAATAGAACTTGATCTCACAAGTCGATGTGCAGTTTCTATGAAATAATGTGTGTAAAGCTCTTAGCACACAGTACCTAGCATGTGGTAAGAGCTCAACAAATGTTATATTGCTATTTCAATCCTATATTTCTGTCTGCTGACCTTTTATACAAGAGACTTCATGTTTGTTTCCTCTGTTCCATGCAATGGTGGAAGTCTGCTGAGAGAAATGGCCATGGTAATTTCTTCCACCCCTGGCTATGCTGCCTGTCTCTTTGGAAGGCTTCTCTGTTAATCCCAACTTAAGCTTAATGTATGTCTTTCAAGCCTAATGAGATGGTTAACTTGATTTATCTTCCCGGCCAAGTTCCGCCTAATTCTTTATCTGCGTGTGGGTAGCAGCGCAGGCGTGCCATCTCGCTAATGGGAAAGCAGGCTGTGTCTATGTTATAAATAAAGGGCTACAGAACGAGAAACATCACAGATTCACCCAGCGTGAGCCGAGCAAAGGCGGGCTGGATCCCAGGAGGGACACTGATTATCAAATAAACCCACTAAAATATGCAGCCCAAAACAGAGCTTGAATGCTAATGAGCCTCCGTTCTCCTCTGTGGGGTTCACACCAAGAATTCCAAATGATGAAAATGGGGGGGAAAAAAGAAAAAACAAAAACAAAAACAAAAACTCCATCCATTGTCTAAAAGCCAAAAAGACTTAGGGAAAACTATGATAAGTGAAATACTATGTCATCTCTGTCAAGAGTGACCAGTACCTGCTACCTCTCTGGAGAAAAACTGGACCATGTATATTTTTTGTACTCTTAGTAATGTGCTCAGTATGCATAGGTGGACCTCATTTACATGCAAATCCCTTACAAAAAAGGGGAAGTAATAGGAATGGAACTTTTGCTTAATAAAGGAAATTGCTACAGAGCTTTCTGATGCATTAGAAAAAAAGCGTTTTTTTCCTTGAATAGGTAACACTCAAGACTTCTGGAACCACACCTAGTGGGCAATTTAAGGTCTGATCTCACCAAAGAGAAGAAGTTCTCTAAGTCCTCTTCCCTGTGTGCCTTGAATCTAAAACAAGATACTATTAAGCGACTAAAAGCCCCATTTGCTCTTCTATGAGGGCAAAATGTTCTATCTTCCTCTCCAAAGCTCAAGAATGACAATGCAAAAACATCCCTCTGTAAACGGGCATAGGTTTTGCATATTTGGAAATGGGGTTTAAGAAAGGAAGTCTCAAGCACGCTCATGCACTGCTGGTGGAAGAGCAAGTCAGTTCAACTTCTGGAGTTGTTCGCGGTATCTGTTCAAAATAAAGGTGTCGTAACTTATGACTCAGCAATTTCAGTTCTAGGAATTGATCCTATGGAATTGTCTGCACAAACGGACAAAGATACACATACAAGGATATTTTACATGTGAGGGTCAGCAAACTGGAGCCTCCAACTCAACTCTGGCCAGCTAATAGTTTTTTTAAATACAGTTTTATTGGAACACAGTCAAAGTCATTTGTTTACATAATGCTGCTTTTGTGCTAAAAGGGCAGAGTTGATGGCTTAGTCCATTCGGACTGCTATACCAAAATGCCATAAACTGGGTAGCTTATAAACAAAAGAAATTTATTTCTCACAGTTCTGGAGGCTGGGAAGTCCAAGATCAAGGTATTGGCAAATTCGGTGTCTGGTGAGAGCCTGTCTCCTCATAGATGGTGTCCACATAGTGGAAGGGAAGAACTGGTTCTCTGTGGTATCTTTTATAAGGACACTAATCTCAATCAGGAGGGCTCCACCCTCATGACCTAATGACCTCCCAAAGCCCCCACCTCCTAATACCAACACTTTGGAGGTTAGGATTTCAATATATACATTTTGGGGGAGACACAAACATTCAGACCATAGCAGTTGAATAATTCGGAAAGAGGCCATGTGCCCTTCAAAGCCTCGAATATTTACTGAATCTGTCTGGTTCATCTACGTTGTAGTGTTCTATTCATCAATTGATGGACATTTGGGTTGTTTCCACCTTTTGACTATTATTATGAATAATGTTACTGTAAACATTTATGTACAAGTTTTTAAGGCCATATATTATGATTCCACTTACATGAAATGTTCAGAATAGGAAAATCTTTAAAGACACAAAGTATATTAGTGGGTTACCAAGGACTGGGGTAAGGGGGAATGGGGAGTGATTGCTAATGAGCACTGAGTTCCTTTTGGGGGTGATAAAAATGTTCCAGAATTAAATAGTGATGATGGCTGTATAACCTTGCAAATATACTAAAAAGCACTGAATTGTATACCTTAAAAGGGTGAATTTTACTGTTATGTGAATTTTTAAAAAATAATTTTTTAGAGGGAGGGTCTTGCTCTGTTGCCCAGGCTGGAGTGCAGTGGCACGATCATAGCTCACTGCAGCCTCGAACTTCTGAGCTCAAATGATCCTCCCACTTCACCCTCCTGAGCAGCTGGGACTATAGATGCGCGCCACCATGCCCCACTAATTTTTTTAATTTTTTGTAGAGACAGGGCCCCACTATGTTGCCTAGGCTGGTCTTGAACTCTTACCCTTAAGCAGTCTTCCTGCTTGGCCTGTTATGTGAATTTTATTTCAATAAAGAAATGCTGGGGCCAGGTGCGGTGGCTCATGCCTGTAATCCCAGCACATTGGGAGGCCAAGGCAGGAGGATCGCTTGAGGCCAGGAGTTTGAGGCTGCAGTGAGCTATGATCAGGCCACTGCTCTGCATTCCAGCTTGGGTAACTGAGAAAGACCCCGTCTCTAAAAAGACAAAAAGAAAACTGAAACTAAAAACCAAACCTGGAAATGACAAAAATGTCCAAATGTCCATGAGGAAGTGTAGCCGAAGCTGTTGGTGCCCTGCCTACCCCCTCAGCCCACCTCAGAGGCTACTCACGGCATCTGTGGATAGTGTCCTACCTCAAGCACTGTGGCTTTCTGCCTGAGCCATGCCAAACTGTCTATGCTCACTGTGATTTGTGCTGGGGGCTTTGCACCACTCCATATTGGGCTGGAGACCAGGGTTAGCCTCTTGCATGGTCAGCCATGCCTATGTGACCAACCCCCATCAGATATCCCAGACACCAAGGCTCGGGTTGGTGACACCCTGAGTGTGTTCTCACACATCACTGCTGGGAGAATTAAGCACTGTCCATACAACTCTAGTGGGGGAGGACAGTCGGAGGTTTGTACCTGGTAGCTCTTGGACTCTGCCCTATATGCCTGTCTTAGTCTGTCTAGGCTGCTATAACAAATTACCATACACTGGGTGGCTTATAATCAACAGGAATGTATTTCTTACAGTTCTAGAAGCTAGAAAATCCAAGCTCAAGATGCCCGCAGATCCTGTATCTGGTGAGGGCTCGCTCTCTGCTGCACAGATGGTGCCTTCTCGCTGAGTCCTCACGTGGTAGAAGGGGCGAGTCAGTTCCCCGGGGCCTCTCTCATAAGGCACCGACCCCACTCAGGAGGGAATCACCTCCCAAAGGCCCCACCTCTTAACACGACCGCAGTGGGGAGCAGGACTCCACATATGAACCTCGGAGGGAACACACACATCCAAACCGCAGCAGCAATCTTTCTCTTTGCTCACTTCGGTCCATACCCTTTTACTGCAACAAACTGTAACGTGAGAATAACAGCTTTTCCGAGTTCCGCAAGTCCTAGTGAATCACTGAACTTGTTCGTGGTTTTGAGGACCCCTAAACTGCAGACACCCACTCATCTATCATCCTTAACTGGCTTGCCCCTCTTCCCTGCCTCATTTCTCAGTGCCTCCTGGGATCATCTCCCGAGAAGTCTGCTTGTGCTCAAGTCATTATCTTAAGATCGGCTTTGAACGGACCAGTTCGACAATTTCTGATGCAATAATACCATGGAAATCCACATTGCTGTTAAAAATTAGACAGATCTATATATATATATATGAAATGGAAAAATCTCCAAGATGTATTGCTAGGAGACAAAAGCACATTACCAAACCGCATATGTAAACACGATCTCATTTCATTAAAAAGAATGTTCATATATGTAAAGGAAATAATATCTGGAGGAATGTTCACCAAACTGGTAAAAGTAGCTGTCTCTAGAGAGGGGAAACGGAGGGAAATGTCCACTTTCTGTGTTATATAAGTATGTGCAGTTTGAACTTCTTATAAAAAGTACATATTAGCCGGGCGCGGTGGCTCACGCCTGTAATCATAGCACTCTGGGAGGCCGAGGCAGGCGGATTGTTTGAGCTCAGGAGTTCGAAACCAGCCTGAGCAAGAGCGAGACCCCGTCTCTACTAAAATTAGAAAGAAATTAATTGGACAACTAAAAATATATAGAAAAAATCAGCCAGGCATGGTAGCGCATGCCTGTAGTCCCAGCTACTCGGGAGGCTGAGGCAGGATGATCGCTTGAGCCCAGGAGTTTGAGGTTGCTGTGAGCTAGGCTGACGCCACGGCACTCTAGCCCAGGCAACACAGTGAGACTCTGTCTCAAAAAAAAAAAAAAAAGTACATATTATTTTGGAAAGAAAACAAAGGAAAAATAATTCGCTATTAGAGAATCCACATCTAAATCACCAGAAGGGAAGAAAACTAAAAGGAAGTCTAATATCCTACGTTCCTCATCCCGAATTGCAAAGAAGCGTGCTGGTGAGTCACTTGGCCCCGGCAAGGTGGGAAGTGATTCAGCCTTTCGGATGGGAAGCTGTCCCTGCCACGGCTGTCCGAGTTAACTGGCACGCACGGCACTTGCAAACCACTTGGTAAAGTTACGGCAATATTAATAGTCTTTAAAAGAAGGCCCCCGATTTAAAATGCAAATTATAATAAGCCGAAGCTGAATAAAACTGATGACTTCTATGATAAAAAGTGGCCTGGGAGGAGATCAAGATTTGCCGTCACCGTAAATTCTAAGGAGTGTGTTGTTAGAGAGAACAAGGAACTAAGCACCAGACGTGCAGAGTCCAGAAAGGGACTCAGAGGCAGTGGCTCAGGTACCCCTGTCCCCTCCACTTTATAGAAAGGAAACCAAGTCACAGCTAGTTGGTGATAAAACTCACAGTGTCTGAAACAAATAACCTATGAGGAAAGACGATTCCTTGTAACTAGAATCCTAAATTCCTTCTCTTTAGAAACATTCACAACAAAGTATTTTGTCGTAAGGCACCCCCACCAAATGTACCCACTGACGGTTGTGGGGGGACTCATTTTAATGTAGCCACTAATATATTACTGGACAACGTATAGACCCTAAGTGCACCCCAGGCATCTGAAGCACCTTCCCAATAACGTGCGCAACACAGAGTGTGGCAAAAAAGCATTTAAACAGCTGGAATGGCTGTTGCTACGTCTATGCACAAAACCCAGGAAAAGGGCTTTCTCTAAGAGCCTACTTATTGTTCATGGATTTAGACATAATTGCAATAAACTCGGTCATCTGGTTTCCCCATCTGGAGTAATTTGAATTAATACAGTGGATTGTGATTACCAGACAGATACAAGAACTCAATATAGTAGAACGAGACCGGTTGGTGAAGGGCAAACCCTTTACTCCTGCACAGAGCTGGGGGTTAGTCACTGTGTGGTCTTTTTTTTTTTTTTTTTTAAATTGTGACTCTGAATTCCTAAGACTGCTCAGTGGTCTGCTTAATGGGTCAAAGGAAGTATGAAAAATTTTGTATCAAATTAAAATTTTTAAGACTTTTTTCAAGCTTAAGGGGAAAGTGATTAGTAAGTGGAAACTTTATCCCTACAAAACACTTTTGGTACCCCTCCACTAATGATTCTAAAGTAGAGTACACCTCGCACAGGAACTTGCTCTATTACCTGTCACACTGTCCCTGATCTTGTTGGATCTCCAGCACCCTAAGGCCACAGTCTCAGAGGGTCACCCTCTGCAGACAGACAAGTACACCAAAATCCAGTTCCCTTCCTCAGACAGTGCCTGGACACACCCTGAGACCCAACTTACCTGCAAAGAATCGTCAGTGTATGTGTCTACTTCTATGGAGCCATGGCAATTTAGGTTGGGGAAACACAACTGGGAAACAAAAGTATGGGGCACCCGCCAGGGCTCAGAGGTCCGGCTTTGAAGGAGCACAGGAGTGGCACTGCTTTATCAAGCACCTACTATGTGTTCGGCCCAGGGCTAAGTACGACAGTGGACTAACTCATTTAATCTTTGCATCAACCCTCCAGAGCAGGGTTTCTCATCTTTGGCACTAATGACATTTGGGCCAGGTCATTCTGTGTTGTGGGGTGCTGGCCTGAGCACTGTAGGATGTTCAGCACCACCTATGACCTCTGCCCACGAAATGCCAGTGGCAACCCTCCACCTCTGTTGTAACACTCAAAAGTATCTCCAGATATTGTCAGACATATCCTGGGGACACAATCACCACCCCTCTTCCCCCCCAACTCCCCAAGTTTGAGAATCCTGCTCTAAGGCAGTGGCTATCACTGGCCCATTTTACAGCTGGGGAGACTGAAGTCCAGAGCGGTGAGGGGAGATCACTCACTGCTCCAGTCAAACTCTAAGTGCCCTGAATGATCAGGGACAAGTTGAGGCTTTCGCATGTTGATATTTGCTGTAAAAACGAATTTGTTCTTCACCATAGGTGCTAAGCTCTTTTTTTTGGTAGCTGATTTAGTTTGCCAAAGCAGACGGTTCTGGAAGGGAAGCTGGATGACTTAGAATGTGGGTGTGATAAACACTGCAAATTAAAAGGAAAAAAATCCCCATCTTTACCAATGGTAGCAGACTTGACAGTTCCTCATTTTGCATGTTTGGTTCACAAGGTAATGACGGACTCTCACCTGTGCCCTAGGCTCTCAGTAACCCCATATACAACTTTGAGCCTGATAGCACAGTGCAGGGACACCCCCAGATCATGGCTGGAACCCTAACACCTCATCACTGTACCCTGCAATCCACCTCTTCGGTGCCGGGTTAAGGCGCTCTCCCATTTCTGGAAAAAACATATCAAGCCAGCAAGACCCGTCCTGGCTGTATCACGATGCTTCCTCCCTGCGAAGGGGTCCCCAGTGTTCATCAGGATGCTCACGAGTTGCCTTAACTGTTGCAGGAGAACCACGGCAGTCTACACATGCTGCTCCCCCACCCACTCCTCCCGCAGGCCAGCGCCGACATGCCCCAACACACGTGGTCCCCACTCTCTTCTCAACTTTTGCAAAACGTCCTCAAACTACAGCACTCCTTCTTTTCTTCTTCTTTCTAAAACCTACAAGCTGCTTCAGGTATTTCTTCAAAACAATGTAGATCATATCATCATAACCCTTCCCTTGGCCTCAGTTTCCCCATGTACACCACGGGTGGGTATATGCAGGTTTTGAATTCTCGTTCAGTGAGAACATTTCTTTGGTTTAAGAGTTTCATCCACGACTTAAGGGTGATGTTTTTCAAGCTTTCTTGGCTCATTTGTGATTCATAACAGCTGCTTGGACAGAACTTTTTTTTTTTTTTTTTTTTTTTT
>NW_012148285.1:12552759-12578394 GCF_000956105.1 Propithecus coquereli | reverse complement strand
CTCCCCAGAAAAGTATGGAAGGTTAATATTTTTATCCCCATTTTACAGATGGGGAAGTTGAGGCTTAGAGAAGTTAAGAGGTTGAGTGCTCAAGGTCTCCCAGCACATGGCACAGTCAGAACTGGAACTCAAAGCCCAGCATCATTTCTTCTCTAATCTCAAAAAAAGAGAACAGTCTCATCCATTTCTCCATTCCCTTGACCTTCAGATATGACAAGGCCAAGATCAAGAATAGAGATCTTTGTATGTTGTGTGTTTCAAAGAGAGTTACATCCTCAACCAGCACATTAGGGAAAAGGTGCCCCCAGTAAGAATGACCCTGGAAGATCCCATGAAAATCCCCGTGAAGGTGCCATGCTGGGGACCTTCACACCACTCCTGCAGAGCCCAGCAGAGCCAGGTTTGCTGCTGATGTCTGAATGTGTGTTTGCTTCTTTGGCTAAGCAGCAGGTAAGGAAGGAAGTTGTCTTAGGATTAGGGACGACTGACATGAAAAATATAATCACAGCACAAAATATAATCACATAGTATTTATCATGTAGCAGTCATCCTATGGGCTCCCAATACACTAAATTATTTAACCCACAGGACAACCCTACGAGGTAGATACTATCATTATCTCCACTTTGTTATCTCTTTGAGCCTTGAGGGCATGCGCTGGCATCACAGCTCACCTTCCTGAGAACCAGTCTGGAAGAGCCCTGAGCAGGCCCTGGAAATAAGCTTGGGCTGTTTGGATGGGCAATTCTGGGATCCTGGTGTTCAGAGGCGACCTAGAAGGGAAGGTGTGGGCTCCTTGATGCCTGGACTTCTCAGTCAGACAGAAGGATGCTTTTGGACCACTCGCCCCACTTAAAGCACAAGGCCCAAATAGAGGCCCCCTTTGCCCAGGTCTGCAGGCAACGCTGGCTCCTAGTGGATTGCGGAATTCTGTAATGCAATGGGTCTCAAGGGGGGCCAATTTTGATCCCCCAAATTTGGCAACATCTGGAGACATTTTTTGGCCATCACAACTTGGAAGGAAGGGTACTAATGGCATCTAGTGGGTAGAGGCCAGGGATGCTGCTCAGCATCCTACAATGCACAGGACGGCCCCCACAACAAAGAATTACCCATCCCCAAATGTCAGCAGGTGCCGAGGTTGAGAAACCTCTACTTTTAGGAAAAAGCAGAAATGATAGGATTTCTCTTCATTAATACCAAATCTTCACCACCACCACCACCAAATGAAAGCCACTGAGATTCAAGAAGCTATGCAGATCACCAGGCAAGGAAGCCAAGAGACTGAGAGCGGGGAGGAGGGGAGTCACCTCCACTGAGCTAGAGAGAGCTTGAAAGCTCAGCAGAGAAGAAATTCCAGAGCAAATTCAGGGGGAGAGAAAACAGGGGAACGGAGAAGACACTTCTGAGAAACGTTGCGGCGGCTTATGAATTAGATCTCTTTCTGCTTCCTCAAGAGATGGAAGCCAAGATGGAAATTCCTTTGGGGGCTGTTGGACCACATCTTTATGCCTCTGTGTGGAGACCGAGCCACGTGGACCCTGCATTTAAGATGACATATGGGTTGAAGAATCACTTTTGGATCCATGTGTGAATCGCACCATCCAGGAGGAAGCATTTAAAGGTGTGACTATAAAGCAATGTGCTTGTTTTCACACGAACAACCAACATTGAGACATCTGGATGAGGGTCGTCTTTGTACATTTGTTTCGGAGAGGTTGGCATCACTTTGCCGGAAATGTTCACTACAAACTGTCTTCAGAGCTAGTTACAAGACACCTGTTGGAGCTTTAGGGGATAACAGATCAAATCTTCCCCCTGCAGTGCCTGGCTTTAACCCCAAGAGATTTTGGTGATCGGTTTGAGGATGCTCCCAGGTTAGATGCAGGATCAAAGTATCACTTGGACCGGTGGCTTCACTGGATTATAGAAAGAGACCTGATCCCACTACATGCTCTCCTCGAATTAAACCTCTCTGACCACAGCTGTGCAGATTCTGTCCCTTCAGGGGGAGGCCTGACTGGCAAGCTCACTGAGGGAGTTGCAGAGAATGGCACCTGTCGTGGGCAGGCAGGTCCAGAGAGAAGAGGAGGGCAAGGAGACCTTTTCCACCTTAATCCCGTCCAGCAGAGGACTGGGGACCTCCAGATCGTGGATCACCACGATCCCAATCAGATAAGTCACTTCTCCTGTGAGAAGAGTGAATAAAGGATAGAAATAGAGTCCAGAGGTGTTACTCTCAGGCCAGGGTAAGCACACCTTTCCTATGAAGGAACAGATAGTAAAATATTTTAGGCTTTGAGGGCTCCCTGTGGTCTCTGTTGGAAGTATTCAACGGTGCTGTTGTAGCAGAAAGCAGCCACAGACAACGTGTCAATAAACGAGCATGGCTGTGCTCCAATAGAACTCTATTTACAAAAACAGGGAGCGGGCTGCAGTTTGCTGACCTCTGGTCTACTCAGAGCAGTGGTTGTCAAAGCGTAGTCTCCACACCAAGAGTATCAGCACCACCTGGAAACCTGTTGGAAATGCAAGTTCTCAAGCCCACCCGGCTCTACCGAATCAGAAACTGTGGGGCAGGGGCCCAGCAATCTGTTTGAACGAATCTCCGGGTGCCTCTGATGCATGCTGGAGTTAGCTTTGCTTCTCAGCAGGACCACACATGACAATCACCTGGGGAGAAGGGGGAGGCTCTTCCCGGCCAACGGACATGCTCTCTGGAGGTGGCACTCATGCAGCCAGGTTTGAGATGCACCGGTCTAAGGTAAGTACTCGCATGCAGACATGAAGGTAGGGAACAGAAGCCTCTTAAAAACAGCCAAAGAAATCAGTCTCATTTCTTTGGAATGATGCCCAGCTCTGATTTTTTTTTTTTTTTTTGCGACAGAGTCTCACTCTGTTGCCCGGGCTAGAGTGCCGTGGCGTTAGCCTAGCTCACAGCAACCTCAAACTCCTGGGCTCAAGCGATCCTCCTGCCTCGGCCTCCCGAGTAGCTGGGACTACAGGCATGTGCCACCATGCCCAATTTTTTCTATATATATTTTTAGCCGTCCAATTAATTCTTTCTATTTTTGGTAGAGACGGGGTCTCACTCTTGCTCAGGCTGGTCTTGAACTCCTGAGCTCAAACGATCCACTCGCCTCGGCCTCCCAGAGTGCTGGGATTACAGGCGTGAGCCACTGCGTCCAGCCCCAGCTCTGATTTTTTTTTTAAAAAAAGGTGTTTCTGAACTTGATCTATGTGAAACACTTAGCTTTCCATGACCTGTTAAAAAATATGTGTCTTACTTCAAAGGATGAAGAATTCTGCCACAGTTATTTATTTCTTTTATTGTGGGGCAGGCTCTGGGGGCCGTTTCAAAAGAGAATTCTCAAACTTGTTTTGAATAACAGTAACATCACTTAAAGAACAGCAGCCAATACTTAGAGGCCCCGCAGCCCTGCGTATGCCGTTTACTCCTTAACTTATAATGTGGGTCAATGTGGCATTTGACTCGAATCCCAGTGCAAGACCAGGTGTCAAATCCTAGTGACAAGAGGAGGTCCCCCTGGGACGGAGCCCGGGGAACAGTGGTAGAAGCAGGGTTTGGAACTTGGGTCCCGATCACCTCCTGTAAGCCCCAACTCCTAACCCCTCCTCGTGGCACATGTCACATCCCAAATCATCCTTTGAAAGAAATGACACTTATTTCGATGGGCACATTCCACTGTGTTTAAAAACCACCCTACTTCTAGAATTGATTATATAAATTGTCGTATTGTCACACACTGACATACTACTCCAAAAACATGAATGGAAAACTGACAGCTACATCAAGGATGTGAATAAAGATACCCTTGAGCTAAAGGAAGGGTCTGATTTCCATTTACACAAAGGTCAAAAAGAGGCGAAATGAACGTGTGGTAAGACAGATGAGGACAGTGGCTTCCCTGGGGGAGGGGAATAACCCAAAGGGGTTACAAGGGAATTTCTGGGAACATTCTGGTTCTTGAGCTGGGTCCTGGTCACATGGGTGTGTTCATTCTGTGAAAATTCATGAATTTTGTACGTATGTTATACTTCAACAAAAAGTCAACTTCAGAAAACAAATGGGACTAAAGTCCACAACTGACTTTGAAACGCATGATAAAAACATGAGTTGGGAGATAAATAGGAGGTTGGGTAGCCGTGTGATAAAGCAAACAGCAGAACGTTCAATGTGAATCCAGTGGACAGGAATGTGGGTGTTCACGGGACAATTCTTTCCATGTGTTTAAAAAGTTTCTTAGGGCTGGGCGCGGTGGCTCACGCCTGTAATCCCAGCACTCTGGGAGGCCGAGGCAGGCGGATCGTTCTGAGCTCAGGAGTTCGAGACCAGCCTGAGCAAGAGCGAGACCCTGTCTCTACCAAAAAATGGAAAGAAATTAATTGGACAGCTAAAAATATATGTAGAAAAAATTAGCCGGGCATGGTGGCACGTGCCTGTGGTCCCAGCTACTCGGGAGGCTGAGACAATAGGATTGCTTGAGCCCAGGAGTTTGAGGTTGCTGTGAGCTAGGCTGACGCCACGGCACTCGCCCCAGGCAAGAGAGTGAGATTCTGTCTCAAAAAAAAAAAAAAAAAAAAAAAGAAAAGTTTCTTAATCAAATGTTAAACTAAAACGTTAACATAAAAAAACAACCAGACACACAAGCAACTGTCCTACTTCTATAGCCTTTCCCTGCTTCTTTAGGCCACGTAAATACTCATTTCCAGGTCAAGGTACCCAAGGACTTACGCCAGGAGCTGTGTGACTGCTCAGTTCGCAGCTGGTCATGGGGTTGTTGATCCCAGAGCAAGAAGTGAACCTGGCCAGTCAGCGGTGAAAGGGAGTGAGCAAGACAAGACTTCCGGGATGGACAGCTGGGAGCTCCCAGGGGTCCTGCCAGCTTACCCCAGTGACCACAGTAACAGACAGCACGTGGCCAGAAACACCATCCTGGGCCCAAACCAGAGCCTGGTACCCTGATATTTTGTCTACCCAGGACACCAAACAGAAGGTCCAACTGTACTTCGGACCAGTGAGCACACTGGATCCTGCTCAGAGCATTGGTTGGTTGGATATATGTTCTGCAAAAAACTTCTCTCAGCGTGTGGTCTGCCTTGCTATTTTCTTGACTATGCCTTTTGAAGAGCCAAAGTTTTAAATCTTGATGAACTCCATTTATCACTTTTTCACTCATTTCATAAAAAAAAAAAAAAATCCCCATACTCTGGAGTTTCGAAAGCAATAACCATTGGGAATTGCTTTGCCTATGCCGCCTATAAAATGAAAACTAAAGTCAAACGAGGTGGATTATTACATAATTAAAAAGAAAAGTGCCTTTTAAGGGTCAAGAGGAATGATAAAAATGTCAACTCATGGTTTTTCAGAACTTAATAATTTTGAAAGTTTGCTTATTTCATCTTTATAAAAATCTTTTGGGGCAGGGCATGGTGGCTCATGCCTGGAATCCTAACACTTTGGGAGGATTAGGCAGGAAGATCACTTGAGGTCAGGAGTTCAAGACCAGCCTGAGCTAGAGCGAGACCCCATCTCTACAAAAATAGAAAAATTAGCCTGATATGGTGGCACATGCCTATAGCCTCAGCTACTTGGGAGGCTGAGGCAGGAGGATCACTTGAGCCCAGGAGGTTGAGGTTGCAGTGAGCTATGATGACACCACTGCACTCTAGCTGGGGCAACAGAGTGACATCCTATCTCAAAAACACTCCTGGGTGGCAGGAGTTGGGACCTCCCTGGCCACAGTGGGGCTAAAACATTTGCCCAAGTCATCTTGTTTCAGTTGAATGCTTCAATAAGACACAAAAGAGTAAAAATCATTCCACTTTATTTTTGGATTGCAAATTTTGACAATAACTATCAAAACTGACAAATATACATGCTTTGACCCAGCAACCCCACTGCTAAGATTTAGCTTACAGTCCATTTGGATACATCAGCAGAGATATGTGTGAGAATGTTCACTCTAACGATATTTCTAACCACAAAAAAATGGAATTAACCTCAATGTTTGCCAACAGGGGACTCACTTATTAAATTATTCTTCAACTCATTGACTTAATGGAATATCACACAGCCATTAATAATCCTACACTTCACATGACCACATGCTCTCTTTGCTGTTTCTCCCCCATCAGGGCCTTTGCGCTTTCTGTTCCCCTTGGCTGAAATGTCTTCCCACAAACATCTACACAGCACACTCTGATCTCCTTCAAGGCTTGGCTCAAAGGTCACCCTCTCCCTGGACACCCTGCAAAAAGCTGTCACCCCCACCCCATCCTTCACAACACTCTTCCCCTGCTTCCGTTTTCTCCTTAGCACTTAACCCCATCTCTGAACTGCACGATTCAGTTTTTTGTTTATCGCCTACCTACCCATATTCAAGCATTGGCCGGGTGAAACTGGGATTTTTGTCTAATTTGTTCACTATCATGGCCACAGTGCCTGGCTCATAAGAGGTGCTCATGAATATTTTTTAAATGAATAAATATATGCTCAGGTGGAAAAGTTATTTGAGATATACTAAGTGAAAAGAGCAAGTTGCAGTAAAATGTGTATTTTGAATGCTAACAAAAGAGGGTGGAGATAGATACACACACACACGCACACATATATACATGTGAGTACATATACACATACACATTCCTGGCAAGAAGCTACAATAGATTGCGTTTTTTTTTGAGACAGAGTCTTGCTCTGTTGCCTGGGCTAGAGTGCTGTGGCGTCAGCCTAGCTCACAGCAACCTCAAACTCCTGGGCTCGAGTGATCCTTCTGCCTCAGCCTCCCGAGTAGCTGGGACTACAGGCATGAGACACCAGGCCCACCTAATTTTTTCTATATATTTTTAGTTGTTTGGCTAATTTATTTCTATTTTTTTTTTAGTAGAGATGGGATCTCGCTCTTGCTCAGGCTGGTCTCGAACTCCTGAGCTCAAGCAACCTTCCCACCTCGGCCTCCCAGGATGCTAGGATTACAGGCGTGAGCCACCACCCCCGGCCACAATAGTTAATTAAAAGTGGTCAACTCTGAGTAGGGGAAATTAGGGACTGTTATTTTTTATTGTACCCCTCCCCTTTATTGCTGCGCATTATATATGTATGTATGCATGTCTATATGTGGTTTTTACATATTTTATAGTATATAAGTGATATTTAATTTTCATAAATATTCCTACATAAATATTAATGGATATCAATTCATTAATATTTATTAATATATTGATAGTTATGTTTATAGAAATAGTACATAATATATACATATAAAATATATAGATTATATCTAATAGTATATATGTATGCACACACATATATACATATACACATACATGTAGTGTGTATAAATATACACATCTTTTATAATAACCACATTAAAAAGCCATCAGTACTACCCTTCATGGAACCCCTTCGCGTCACCACTTGCAGGTGACACGCTCTGTCCATCTTCCCTAGGGGCTCCCGATTCCCTCTCAGGCTGGGCGGCGCTGCAGCCCATCTGCCCATGCCATGCCACCTGGGGGATGGGGCTTGTTTGCAGAGCAAGATATTTCTGTTTGCCCAAGTTTTCATGGGCGGACACAGGGAAGTCATTTGAAAAATCTGCACAGACGAGCACCGATTCACTCAGCACACTCTGCCCCTGAGTTCTGCACACCCAGGCAGCCAAAGAGAAACCACTGGGAATGATGACGGCTTGAAACACCAGAGAGAGAGAAAACAAGCCTCAAACAGGCGCAGAACAGGAGCCGACTGGCTCTGAGCCTGCACCAACCTGCCCTTCTCAGCTCCTGGTGGAGGGCACCACGCCATGCCACACACTCCAGGACACCCATAGAATCCCACTGCCTGGCTCAGCGTTTCTTAACCTCGGCACCACAGACATTTAGGGATGGATCGTTTTCTGTTGTGAGGGGCTATGTGTTCATCGCAGGATGTTTAGCAGCATCCTTGGTCTCCACCCAGTAGCATCCCAAGTTGTGATGTCCAGACATTGTTAAATGTCCCCTGTGGGGGACGGTGCAAAATCACCCCAGGTTAAGAACCGCCGGTTTAACTGCTTTTATAAGTCAGCAGGTGCCTGGGGCTGCCACCAGCGTGGGATCTGGTGTGTGGGATCCCCCCACTGTTGACCCTGGTCATGAACTCAGAGGCAACAAGTGTTCAGAGAGGCAGTGGAGCAAAGCAGGCTGGCACAGGGCACAGGCTGGCTCTTCTATTTGCCTGCTTGGGTATCTGTGGCAGAGATGGCTGTGTGGTCACCTGTTCTCCCTCGACATGCAGCAGGACTACACTTCCCAGCCTCCCCTGCAGGGTGCTCCAGCAAACAGAATATGAGAGGCGTTAGAAGTGGAAGTGATGTACGTCACTTTCAGGCCTGGCCCATGAACACTTCTCAGCAGTCCTCAGCTCTCTCTCGCCCCCAACCACCAGCTGGAGATGAGACCCTCCAAAGCCTGAGAAGACAGCAGAGCCACAATATGGAAGGAGCCTGGGTCACCAAATTCCTGCATGGAAGGCGACCCATGAAAGGACCCACAAAGAACTATTGTGCTAGCAAGAAATAAGCTTCTGTGGTGTCAAACCACAAAACCTTGGTGGCTGATCTGTTACAGCAGCTAACCTTATCTTAACTAATACAAGGACTTTAGCTTTTTAGCAAGTCACATGAGCTTTCCAAGCTTCAATTTCCTCCCCTGTCAAACGGGATAATAATAGTATCTGCCTCATTTGGTTGCTGTGAGATCAACTGAGACAGTGTTTGTGAAGTACTTAGGACAGTGCCTGGAGGACTGTAAGCCTTTAATAAATGTTGGCCATTATTATTAGTGGAGCAAAGAGCTACCACTAAATTCCTGTCCCCCAACCCCACGCCCAAGTTAGGAGCTCTTCCCATGATTTCTTTTGTGTCTTCTTTTCCAAGACACACTCCATATCTTGGAAAAGCATGATTTGCCCTGGTCCTCCAATGCCTCAGGGACTCGTTGAGTTTTAGGGACATTTCTTGTAATAAGGCTGGAGCCCCTCATTTTATCACAAGGTTATCCAGGCATATCTAAAGTGTCCTGGCCTCTCCTTACCCAACAGGCCACGGAGAGGGCAAGGGTGACCTTGAACAAGGATGGAAGAGGAACCCACCCACGAACCATCCACAGGCTGCCTCTCCTCTGCTTCTCCAGCCCCAGCACAATTAAGCAGAATAAAATCCCAAAGCTGACATATAACGGGAACTTTGGCAGCCAAGTCAGTGGATACTGGTCCCTGCTTCCTGGGCCCATTCTGTAGCTCAGGATCCTAAAGGGGTGACCAACAGTTAAGCCCCAAAGCCCCTCCCCTCCCTGGCTCATGAAGACAGAGGGGAAGCCATGATCTTTTGCCCACTGACCGCCCTACTGATTCTTCACCCACCTATTTGCTTTGTTTTGCCTGGTAAATAATGCCCGTGCCTCAGGCTGTCTGTAAAAATGATTCCCATTATAAGCCAGCTACATTCTGTCCTGCTCTAATGCAGGGGGTGGGGGGAGGCAGAAACCCAGGGAAGCAGTTTTCATGTCGACTTACAAATAGGAAAAGAGAGAAAATTACACCCACTGAGCATCTGCTATGTGCTCAGTCCTTGCACGCATGTCATCTTGCCCAGTTCTTCATGAAGCCAGAAGCGATCTCTGTTTTGTGCAGTTCTGTTTCCCTGGTGCCTAACAGCCTTAGGCACACGTAAGTGTTTAATAAACACTTATCACCTAAGCCCCTGATCATGGCCTCTACTTACTGCTCTGACCTCACTGCATAATTCACTTCATTCATTACCTATGTTCTGCACACTATGGCTTTCTGCCTCTTCTTTGAATAAAACAAGCTTATTCTTGCCCCAGGGCCTTTGCACTTGCCATTTCCTCTGCCTAGAATATTCCTTTCCCCCATCTTTCACAGCTGCCCCTCTCTCAGCTTATATTACCCAATGTAAAGCAATTCTCCAGGCCCTCTCTGTCAGCACACTCTATGTTTATTTATTTATCATTTGTTTCACCCTAACTAGAATACCAGCACCAGAAAGGAATGGATTATGTCTGTCTTTCTGCTGTTTCTTTGGCAACTAATGCTGTACCTTAACATGGTAGGGCTAGATAAATATTTGAGACAGTATAACCTGGTGGTTGAGAGCTCAGATACTCAATCCAGGACCTTGGGTAAGCTACTTAGCATATTGGTTGCCTCAGTTTCCTCATCTATAAAATGGTAATAATAAGGACTCCTATGTCAGAGTGTTGCTATGAGGACTGAATGGGTTAATTCACGTGAAACACCTAGAGCAGCGCCTGGCACGTAGGAAGCCCTATGTGTTTGCTATTATTATTGTCAAATACCACATGAACAACCCCGAGTTAGATTTTATGAGCATCTGATCAAAGAAAAATAGAGGCTCAAAGAAATTAAAAGGTTCTGGTGAAAATGCTACAGCACTAAGCTCTGGGAGTCTGGTTTTCTCATTTCTAAGCCAAAGCTAAAGCTAAACCTCCAGCAAAAGGTCTCCTCGAAATGCAGGCTGCCAGGTGACACGACCTGTGTCCTCCAGGTCCTGGCATTTTAAAGGCTAAGGCCTCTCCCACTCACTGGAGGCTCTGGGCTGGGGAAGTCAGGCCGCGGCAATGGACAGAAGGGACGCCCGGAAGCACACTCTTGGTTTCCGATTCGATTCCACGCACACGTCTTCATCTCGACCCTAGCAGGTGCTGGCCTCGGCTGCTGAGCTCAGGACTGCTTCTCGCCAGCACGGAGGGAGAAAGTGCGCCCAAACCTGGCCTCCACTGGTTCCTCTCTCCCTCTCTGTCACTCTGTCTAGCTCGGGCCGTGCAGGAACACATGTGGCTGGATAAATCCTCAGCTCCCCGACGCTCTCCCCCGGGGGGATCTGCGCGGAACCAGCCTCCATCCACCGGAACCAACATCATTAAACAGCCATTCGAATGGAACGAAGCCCCCCAGGAGCTCTGGCAGCCGGCCCGGTCTTCAAAGGCTGCCGCTGGAACCCAAAATGAATGTTTAAGATCCAGCCAAGTTTCACCGCCGGGGTGGACTTTGGCAGCCTCCGGAAGCTCTCAGGAGGAGAAGCCAAGGCCGGGGTGCCGCCGTGGGCTCTGCCCTCTGCCAGGAGAGCCCCAGGGTGACAGATGTACGCTTCCGTTCGCCGACCGCCTGGTGGAGATCTGGCCTCTCAGGCCACGATCCACGAGCCCTGCCCACACACCAAGTGCTGTGCCGAGCACATGACACATCATTTCCTGTTGTCCCCACGACAGCCGTGAAGCAGGAGCTGAGACCTAGGACAGGAAACCCTGATTCAGAAGAGTTAAGTAACTTGGCCATGATAGGGAACGGTCCTTGGCATCCAACCCATCAGCAAGTTCTGTCGACTCTACCTCCGACGTTATATTCCGCCGAACGACTTCTCTGAAACCCTTCTGCCACCTGCCTGGTCCAAGCTGCCATCGCCTCTCTCCCGGGCCAACACAGTGGCCTCTCAGAGGACTCCCATCTTGTCCAGCGATAATCCATTCCCCACTCAATGGCTGGAATGATATTTTTCAAACATTATCTAGGTCAGATCCCTTCCCTGGTGAAAACCCTCCTCAGGCTTCTCAATGCACTCAGAAAAAGCCCACAAACTTCTTATCCTACAGGTGCTCCTCGATCCGCCCCCTGCAATTCCTGCAAACTCGCAGGGGCCCCTGCTCTGGCCATATGGGGCTCACGTGGGAGATCAGAGCGTCTTCTGGCTGTTCAAAGTGTGGGCCTCGGACAGCACAGCTGTCACCTGGAGCTCATTAGAAATACGGATGCCAGGTGTCACCCCAGATGTACAGAACAGAGAGTGAATTTTAACAAGATCTCCAGGTGATTATCAAGGTGTCGTGGTTAACAGCTTTAGTTACAAGTTTGGCTCAACCACTCACCAGCTAGATGACTTCGCACAAGTTACTAGTTACTTCCTGCACAGTGAAGAATTAATCTTACCCCCAAAGAGGTCTGGCCTTTGCCCTTGGCTCCTGGGAGGTGATCTGTAAGACCCTAGAATGTCCTAAGAGGAGTGCCTTCGTTTGCCTGGAGGCTTTGGCCACCAGGCAGTCTAGCATGTGATTTAAGATGGGGGTTTTAGAGCCACTCCGTATTAGTTCAGGTCTCTGGAGGAATCGATGACGAACGGTGTCCGCCAGACCTCTGGGAGGGGCAAGAGACTGAAGGTCAGACACCTGAGCAGCATGTGATCGAGCCCCAGTAAAAACTCTGGACACGGAAGACGTGGGGAGCTTCTCTGGCTGGCTATGCTCTGTGTATACTGTCACACACGGCGACCGGGGCAGGCAGCACTGTCCACGACTCCACGGGGAGAGGATGACTGGAAGCTCAGAGCCTGGACCCCTCCTGGAATCTGCCCTACGTATCTCCTCCCTTGGCTGATTTTAATTTGTATGCTTTCGCTACAATAAAACTGTGGTCATAGTTGCGCCTTCCTGAGTTCTGGGAGTCGTTCTAGCAAATGATCGAACCTGAGGGTGGTCATGGGGATCCTCAATTTGTAGCCAGCTGGTCTGAAGGGAGGTGGTCCTTGGGACCCCCAAACTTACGGCTGGTACTTTAAGTGAGGGCAGTCTTGTATGGTCTGTTCTCAGATTCTGCAGTTGGCTAAACTCATTGTGCTTCCTTTCTCTAAAGCTTCAAGTTTCCCCAACTGAAAAATGGCCATAAAACAGATCATACCTTATGTTTTTGTTCAAAGATTTGAGATCATGAACACGCAGGACGTTCATGATAAATGGAAGTATTACTGTCCCCATTGTTCAGACAAGGAAACTAAGGCTCAGAGAGGTAAAGCCACCTGCCCAGAGTCACACAGAAGCCAGCTCTGCCACCATGGCATGCAGCTTTCTAATGAGTTGCTAATGTTCTCTGGGAAGGGACGAACAATAGTGGTTTGGTTGAGCTGGGAGCCCAGCAACCTGGTAAGGAACTCAGGGGTCCTCTGGGGTGAGATACCCAGCCCCATACCAATGCTCCCCACTGTTTCTCTCCTCTCCTTCTGGGATTCATGCGACATGCATGTTAGACTTTTTGATATTTCTCCATAGGTCTCTTTTCCCCTCTCTGTTCCTCTTTCCCCCAATTGTCGATTCTCTGTTGTTCAGACTGCATGATTTCTCTCCACCTGTCTTCAAGCTCACTAACACCTTCCTCTGTCTCTTCCATTTTGCTACTGAACCCATCCAGTGAATATTTTATTTCAGTTATTGTACTTTTCAGTTCTAAAATTTCCATTTTTTTTTTTTTGAGACAGAGTCTCCCTCTATCGCCTGGGCTTGAGTGCAGTGGCATCATCACAGCTCACAGCAACCTCAAACTCCTGGGCTCAAGTGATCCTCTGGAGTAGCTGGCACCACAGGCGTGTGCCACCACCCCAGGCTAATTTTTCTGTTTTTTGTAGAGACAGGTCTCACTCTTGCTCAGGCTGGTCTCAAACTCCTGGCCTCAACCAATCCTCCTGCCTTGGCCTTCCAGAATGCTAGGATTACAGGCAGGAGCCACCGCATTAGGCCCATTTGGATCTTTTTTGTATCTTCTATTTCTTTGTTAATCTGCTGATATTCTTTACCTTACCGTTCTTTTCAAGAAGATTCACCTTTACTTCTTGGAGCATGGTTATAAAAGCTGCTTTAAAGTCTTCGTCTGATAATTCCAACATCTGAGCCATCTTGCAGTTGGCATCTGTTGGTTATATTTTCTCTAAGAATTTGCCAGATTTTGCTGGTTCTTTATAAATCAAGTCATTTGGGATTATATCCTGGACATTCTGAATACTATGAGACTCTAGGTCTTGTTTAAATCCTATTGAATGTGTTGATTGTTTTTTTTTAGCAATTGATCAGGAAAGGTTCAGACCACAAATTCTGACCTGCCTTCTGTTTGCTGTTATTCCAATGGGAGTTCAGTTTTCAAAGCCTTTGCGGTGCTACTCACATCTGCCCCTCAGGTGTGTCCCCAGGGACCTAGGTGGTGGGCTACCCTATCGTTCAGTTCTCAAAGTCTTTAGTAGACTGCTTAGGATGATACCCACTCAGGGGCAGCTCGGAGGTGAGTCCAGAAGTTTATACCTAGGTTTATGGGATCCCTTCTTGAGCTCCTCCCCTCCGTAATCCTCCCACACACTGGCTCCCAGGGGTCCACTTTCATGGTCCTCTGGCTAGAAATCAGGGGCTTCAATCTCTTCACTCTGCAGCTCACCTGCCGCGACGGGGTCTGGGTCTGGAGCCAGGTGCCTCCCCGACACTGCCAACCCCACGGAGCTGCAAAGAGCACAAACCGGTCCGGTTCGGCGGCTGGGTGGGCACAGATTCAGTGTCAATCCCTGGCTCCCAGACACCGTACCAGCTGGCAGCTTTGGGGTGATGTCGATTAGGGGAGAGAGATGCCAGAGAGACAACCACACGCAGCTGGGCTGAGCTCTTCTCCTAGAAAGGGCCTGCATTCCAGCCCTTCCACACACTGCGATGATTAACACAGCAGATACGATTTTCCAAGTGGCCGCTTCTGGATGGGTCCACTCGCTGACGTGCCTGTAATTCCCACAATAGGAATGGTTGCTATATTTTACACAGGAGCAAGCGACTCAGAGAGGTGGGGTCACTTGCTTGAGGTCACACAGCTGGTTAATGGCGGGGCCAAGTTTCAAACCCAAATCTGTGTCATTCCAGGGTCTGTTCGTCTATGGCAGGGTCCATCAGTCATCATCATCATGCTACCTGGCATTTACTGAGCACTAACTACGTATAAGGCACTGTCTAAAGATTTTTATATCAAATATTGAGATTGAGAGCTCATAAGAGAGGAGGAACCCAAGGTCCAGAAAAAGCATATTGTCTGCCTGACGTCACACACTTGCTAGATGGTGAAGGTGGAATTTGAACCAAATTGTAGCTCATTCCAATCCACGCTCAGAATGGCTGTGCAACCCTCTCTCATGGAGGCAGACCTGGGCCTGGTGCCCGTAGTTAGGTCAGGCTGGGAGGGGAGAAGACGGAGGCTGCTGGGCGGCTGCGGAGAGAAGGGGTGAGGCATGAGGGGCTGGGCCCAGGGCGGGGCTGCAGGGCAGCCTCTGCGCCCCAGAACAAACCCACGGCATCTCTCCATCTCGAGGGAGTTTCAGGCTCTTCCAGAATGGCTCTGCCTTTCTTGGGTTGGCTTCCTCTCCTCTCCTACGCTGGAGACCCTCAACTTCTCCCCTGTCCTGCTTCCCAAACCCCAACACTTTTTAAGCATGTCCTCTGATGCCCATTCGACCCGGGGTCTTCCAAGGCAAGGGTGGCGCGCTGCCCTCCGAGCTCCCATCCGTTCCCTGCCGCGCCTCCCCACTCTTCTCATCGCACCGGCAGATTGGATCAGCCAATTCGATGCTACGGCTGCACAGAGACAAGCAATCACGGAAAACAGACCAGGTGCCTTGGAACTTACTGTCACAGAGGGGCCTGGGAGGCCTCCAGACAGACAGCCGGGTGGGCAGGGAGGCCGAGCAGGAGAGACCAAGGCTTGCCAACCAGCCTGTGCAGGACGGCTGCTGCGGGACCTCTGAAGAACGCAGATCCGCCCGCAAAAAAGACCAGACGCCTGGGCTGACTTAGTTTGTCTGGGCTGGGGCCTGGGCACCCGGATTTTTTACAAGTCTCCCCAGTAATGCTAACGCACAGACACGGTTACGGTGCAGAGAGTTTGATTCTTGTTAACGTGTGGCACGGTGGTCACTCACTCTGACGTGCTCGCTGGGTATTCTGGGCATTTGCTCCCCACAGTGTGGTCTGCGGACCTACAGCACAGGCATCGCCTGGGAACTGTCAGAAATGCAGAATCCTAGGCCCCACCTCAGCCCTCCCTGAGTCAGAATCTGCATTTTAACAAATCCCTGAGAGACGCCACGTTCTCTAGTCCTAGCTAGAGACGCCAAGGGCTGGCAAAAAGCGAGCAGTGTCAGTCATCGCCTGGTTTCCCTTCTCCGGTGTTCCCCAGCTGCCCAGCACTGGCTGTTACTGACGGGCCCCTCCAAGGCTACGCCCAGGTCAACTTCCGCAGCAGCTGCCTTGAGAAACTCTAACAGGACCGGCGGGCAGCAGGGCATGGCTCCTCCGCCCTGGCCGAGGCAGCCTGTTAGCTCCCAGGTTGAACTGTGACGTCAGCCTCAATTTCTCTTCCAGGCCTGACCTTCCCTCCCCTGCCACAATCCCCTCTGCTGATTAACACCTCCTGGACCTTCGGCTCCCAGCTCACGTGTCACCTCTCACTCCCTAGACTGGGCCAGACACTCTGCACCACGCTCCGCAACTCTCCTTCCTTATCCTTAGACCAAGTCAGTCCAGTCGTCATCGGTGTGCCATTTAATTAACGTCTGTCTGTCCTCAGAGTTAAGCTCCATGAGAACCACAAATGTCTGGTTCTCTACTGAGTACACAACATCTAGCACAGTGCTAGGCACATGGTAGGTGCTCCAACAAATTCACCTGACACTGGTCAGCTCCTGCCCTAGGGGGTGGGTCCCACCCCTCCCACTTCTACCATAAGAGGCCACCTCCATGCTGCAATACCCCCACCCTGCCTTCCCCAGGCACTGGGAACTGTTCCTAAGCCAAGTGTCTCTTGACTAAGTTTGCAAAAGGAAGAAGAGCCTTGAGTGCCTTTCAGAAGGCCAGGAAGTCCAGGGTACTTAGGGGAAACTGAGGAAGAGGGCTAGAGGTACAGTTCATGACATTTGCTTCCTTCTTACTGAAGGATTTCCCCAAAACTTCACCTCCAAGGAGACAGACAGTCTTCCTGTAACATTGGGAGGGAAGATAATACCCCAGCCAGGTAAGTCTGCAAAATAATTTTTTCCTTCCCTTTTTGGGTTTTCCACAGAATCTCAGACTCTTAAGTTGATACAGTGGGTGGAATATCTTATTTATTTACGTATACATACCTGGCCTTCTTTCGGACAAGCCTCAAGGTGGCATCTTGGCTGCATAAATTTGGTGTCTTTCCAGTAACAGCGATAACAGCTAATACTTAAGGAGTGTTTCCTCTGAGCCAAGCATTGCTCTACGTTTTTGCATATATTAACCCACTTGGACTTGACAACAACTCACTGAAGTAAGCACCATTGTCCCCATCTTACAGATGAGGAAGCCGAGGCAAGAGAGGCCAAGCAAAGTGCCAAGGTCACACAGCAAATAAATGACAAACATGAACCCAAGCCAAGGGTCTGGCCCTTAACCGTCATGCTATATTCTCTCAAAGTGGCAATGGGAGAATGGGAGAATGGGAGAAGGGTCCGACACCAGCACGCAGGTACTTCTCTGAGTTGCTCAGGTTCCGTGGAGCTCAAGCTGCATTTATTATTATTTTTTTCTAATTGTAGTAAAATACACGTATCCTAAAATGTACCATTTTAACCATTTTTAAGTATACAGTTCAGCGGCATTGAGTACATCCACATTGTTGTATGGCCATCACCACCATCCAACTCCGTACTCTTTTATCTTCCCAACTGAAACTCTGTGCCCATTGAACAATAATAATTCCCCATTCTCTCCTTCCCCAGCCTCTGACAACCTCTATTCTACTTTCTGTCTATGAACCTGACTGTTCTAGTCATCTCACAGAAGTGAAATGATATGGTATTTGTCCTTTCGTGTCTGGCTTGTTTCACTTAACATTAATAATGTGTTCCGGGCTCATCCATGTTGCAGCACGTGTCAGAATTTCCTTCCTTTCTAAGGCTGAGGAATATTCCATCCTATATATATACACACCCCACACATTTTGCTCATCCATTTACCTGTCGACGAACACTTGCCTTGCTTCTACCTTTTGGCTACTGTAAATAATGCTGCCATGGACACGGGTGTACAAATATCCAAGTCTCTGTTTTCAATTCTTTTGCATATATACCTAGAAGTGGAATTGCTAGGTCATACGGTAATTCTACTTTTAACTTTTTGAAGAATTGCCATCAAACTGCATTTCTTTTTCCTTTCTTCCTCTCTTCCTACATCCAATAGCAGCCCAACCACCTCAGTGGCCAACTCCACTTGACTTTGGTTCAGCAAACCTGCCCGAACTTCCCAGAAGGCCTCTGGACCGCATGTTGCTATCTCAGGAGCCAAAAAGCAATTTTACCCATCTTTTCTTTTCTTTTAACTTCAGCTGCAAAAATCACCTGATCGAAAACTGCAGGAGAAGAATCCTCATCCCACACAGGAAAGGAACTGCTCAGAAAGTCCAGCCCACCAGCTAATTACAGGCTTTTACCAGGGATTCTCAGCAAATGCTTAAATTGCAGATCAACCTTACTTTTGTTATGAAGTGTTGGGAAACAGACTAACGGGCTGGGTTCCATATCTTCCACCTGGAAGTGACAGCTCTTTCCCTCAGCGGATAAATAAAGTAGGTGAGAACCTTACGGATTTGAGTTCAGGAGAATCGTGGCTTTGCAGAGACAGACACTGGCCCCACCCGCATTTCTATTATTCCAGCCAGTACCCTTTATGTAAAACGCCACTCCTGCTGGGGTTTCCACTCACAGCTGTGGTTCTGACCCCTGGCTGTGCAGTAGAAATATTAGAAATACATGGGGTGCTTTAAAAATGGCAAGACCAGAGCTTGAATCCTAATTCTGCCAGCCTGAGACCTTAGGTGGGTTACTTAGGTTTTAAGCCTTGGTCTCTAGACCTGTAGGTCAAGGGTGATGACATCGACTTTACAGGGTGGGGGTTATAGTGGATATTAGCAATGACACAGCGAAGTCCCTACTATAATTGGAACATGGGAAATAATAACCGTTACTTCTATTAACTCTAACCCACTGTGGTAGGCAGCTTCTTAGCTCCCGGCAATCCCTGCCTCAACTGTTCACACGCTTTGTATCCCCTCCTCCTGAGTGTGGGCTGGGCCCAGTGAGTTGCTTCTAATGAACAGAATATCAGAATATAACAAAAGAGGTAGAATGTCATTTCCAGGATTAGATTATGAAGACACTCTTTCTTGCCACTTCTCCTCCACTTGACCACTCTGATGAAAACCCTCTGCCACATTGTGAATTGCCCTACGGAGAAGCCCAGGTGACAAGGAATTGGGGAAGGTCACTGGTCAGCAACGTGGAAGGATCTGAGGCCCCCAGCCCAACAGCCTGCAGGAAACTAAACCCTGCCGACAACTACATGAGTGAGCTTGAAAAGAGATCCTCCCAGGTTGAGCATTCAGATGAGGCTGCAGCCCCGGCCACTATGCTGACTGCAGCCTTGTCAGAGATATGCAGCCAGAACCACACAGCAAGGCTATGCCTGGATTCCTGACCCACAGGAACTATGAGCTAATCAATGGTTGTTGTTTTAAGCTACTAAATTTTGGGGTGATTTATTATGCAGCAATAGATTACTAATATGCCCTAGAAATAATAGATTAAATAACACTCCGAAAAAAAGACTAAATTCTACCAGTCAATGGCACATGAAGCCTCTAATTAAATACTACATCCTCAGGGAAGCCTTTCAAAATCCCCCTCTCTGAGTTAGGTGACCACTCTTCTCTATTAGACTGTAAGCAACTTGAGTCATCAGCATCCTCATCAAAGCAAACATACAGTGAGTACTTATTCTGTACCAGGTGCTATTCCAAAGTCATAAGTCAATTACTCTTCACAGGAAACCTATGCCCCAAGTACTATTATTGTCCACATTTTATAGATGAGGAAACTGAGGCTCAGAGGAGTTAAGTAACTTGCCAAAGAGTTCAGTTATTATGTGGCAATGTTAGGAAATCTGGCTCCAGAGTCCACATTTGTGACAATTACGTTATATGACTCTGTGAGTCTTGCCCAAGTTCACAGACAGTAAGTGGACTTGAACCCAGAGAGTTGAACACCAGACATACCACTCCCTTTATTGGCTCCTTCTAAACCTATTTCTATAATGTGGCTTTTGAGAATGCAAGGTGTCTTCTAGCTGTCACCTTACAGCAAAAGTATTTATTTTAGCTCCTGCACTTAGAGAAGACAGTAATTCTATCACTAAGCCGAAGAGATCACCATGACCATGGCTGCTTTGACAACAATATCCCATGCTATCATGGGAGAAGCTACAAACAGGCGAAATAGAATCTGTTCCATTTGATTAAAAGTCGTGTTTGAATTGGTTTTGCCATAAAGTAGACACTTTAAATACAACAGTCTTTCCAGGGCTGGAACTCATAAAGATTTATGGTACACATTAAATGAGCTGGGAAAAAACAAGTTTTTAAACGTAACTCTTTCTAGATGCCTCTTTCTCTAAGACAGTAAATTGAACATGCCTCACCTGGGGTTCATCAAGGTCTGGAATGCCACCTACCTGTAAACACTAGGCTGGCATTTTCCAGTTCTTCTTGGGGAACTTTGAAGCTGAAGGATTCATTGTAGAAAGGATCGATTGTGCCTCTTAAGAAGGATGTCTTCTTTGTTTTCACAAGCTTGAGTCCATGCACCAGCTGTATTTTCACAAAGGGGTCTGAAAATTTGACATAGCAACACAGAATGTTGGAGATCATGAAACCTAATCTGCCCAGCCATTCATCCATTCAACTTCCCGTCCATCTATCTTTTTACTCATCCATTCTTCTATCCATCCATCCGTTCAACTTTTCATCTATCTCTCAGTCCATCCATCCATCCATCCATCCACCCACCTATGCATCCATCTTCCCAGCCATCTGCCAGCTCACTGATCCATTCATCATTTCACCATTCTTTTATGTATCCATCAATCCACTCATCCATCCAAGGTACCATGAGACAGCCCAGCCATCCATCTACCCTTTAGTCTCTCTATTTTACTATCGATTCATATTCATCCACCCATTCATCCATCCATCAGTCCAGGCATCTACCCCTCCTTTCATTCATTCATTCTCCCATCCATCCATCTATTATCCATCCATCATTTTCCCATCCATCTGCTTATCTGCTCATCCCTTTCTCTCTTCCTCCAGCCATCTAGTATTGGTTGAGGTCCTCCCATGTGCCTGGCATTGTGTTCATTTTACAGATGAGAAAACTGAGGACTCAAGGCGAGTCCTTGATTTGTTGTGAGAAATGATTTGTTTAAAATCTGGCTGGTGGAGGCAGAACCAGACTCAAAGCCTGTCCTGGCTTTGGAAACCCTATTATCATGTCGGGGAGCCCACAGCCTAAATACAGGAGAATAGAGATGGCAGAATTGTAACTGTCATCCTTAGATCATTTTCCAATTTTTAAAGGGATTCATGTACATTATCTAATTTAATATTTGTTTAAACAACCCATTGACATGAATACCGTTATTATATCAATTTTTGAGATGGAGAAATTGAGGCACATAGAGGTTAAGTAACTTCTCTAAGGCCACATCATTTGCAAGCAGTAAAACCGAGATTTGGTTATAGGCAGTTTGACTCCAGAACCCTTAATCATTTTATCATACTGATGCTCCCATGGTAGTGAGTCTGAAACTCTCCAGTCTTAATACCACTCCCTTTACTGGCTCCTTCTAAACCTGTTACTATAATGTGGCTTTTGAGAATGCAAGGTGTCTTCTAGCTGTCACCTTATAGCAAAAGTAATTTATTTTAGCTCCTGCACTTAGAGAAGACAGTAATTCTACCACTGAGCCGAAGAGATCACCATGACCATGGCTGCTTTGACAACAATATTCCATGCTGTCATGGGAGAAGCTACAAACAGATGAAATAGAATCTATTCCATTTGATTAAAAGTCGTGTTTGAATTGGTTTTGCCATAAAGTGGACACTTTAAATACAACAGTCTTTCCAGGGCTGGAACTCATAAAGATTTATGGCACACATGAAATGAGCTGGGGAAAAAACATCAAGGTGTGTCCACCACGCTTACTGATTAGAAAGCATTGTCACTGCACACTATCGCCTCCTGGAGCACGGTGTCTCCACTGCAGGCATAGTGCTTGGAAAGGCGGATAACTTCCTTGGGGCTGCGTGGGTTCAAAAACTAGATTTCCAGTAGTTATCACACCCGGGCTCAGTCAACTCCCCAATTCAAATAGCGTTGCTGAGACGGCATCATTTACCTGCCTCATCCTAAGAAACATCTGATTATTTATTTTTCCTCTTGAACTAGCATCCCAGTGCCAGATGCTATCTCCAGGGTCTTACCCACAGTATCTGGGATGCAGAAATAGACAAGTGGGTCCCCCAAACAAACACAGATGCCCCATTAAAGAAGTGGGGAAGGAGGGGCTCACACTGTACCTGAACCTTGGCTCACATCTGTCTGAAGAAGTTGCTTGGCTCGAATGACATCAACATTCAGTCGCCCAGCACTTGGGAGATAATTCAGTGACAGAAGCAGCTCCCCCAGCTCCACTTCATTCTGTGGGGACAGGAAATGGTCAGGAAGTTGCTATTTACCATGATTCCTTCTGCGCCCACCATGCAGGAAATTGATTTCGGCGGCTCACAGACGGGTTTCTGTGGGTGGGTCTGTTGACAGTGGGGCCTCTTTCTTCGGTTTCTTTTAGCTTCTGCCTCCAATTATTTTCTGCTCTTAGAACACTTAACAGCAACAACAATAACAACAACAAAAGCATCAATAATAATAAAAAATCAATGTCACGTTGTCATGTACTATGTGAAGAACTTTACATGTAATAACTAATTTAATCTTTGTTATGAGTCTGTGAGGTATTAGTACTAACCCCATTTAATAGATTAGGAAACTGAGGCTCAGAGGGGTTAAATAACACATGCAAAGCACACAGCCAGAAAGTTGAAGAGTTGGCATTTAGACCCAGGGAGGCCAATTCCAGATGCTACGACCACTCTGTTATTCTGCCTCCCAAGACGTCTGGGAGGCAGAACACCCCGCAGAGTAACTATCCAGGTGAGAAATCTGTTCTTAACCTGTAGTCCACAATGGAGCCCACGCTTCTAGCTTCACCATGGCAATGCTTGGCACTGTGACATCTCTTGTTGAAGAGCACCCATTCCCTCAATGTCAATGCTATCACACTTGTGAAAAATTCACATGAGCACCTAAGTGCATGACTCCACACTGCCAAAAAAACCTAGAACGCAGGAGGCCCCCTAACTTTTTTATCCCTTTAAAAGTTTTTACTGTAGAAAATTTCAACCTTATATAAATGAACAGACTAGCGCAACAAATCTCCATTTATCCATCACCCAATGGTGACAATTATTAACATTTTACTGAATGATGTTTCCCCTAAACCCCTACGTGTGCAAAATTTTAGCTGAATATTTTAACCTAAGTCCCGACACAATGTCATTATACCCGTATACCCTTCAGAATGCGTCGCTCGCTGATGACATCAAAGCAAACATTTTTAGTATGAGAAATTTCCAGCTGCAGTCAAAAGAAGGCAGAAGAGTATAAGGAACCTCTGCATACCTCTCCAACACTCGGCTCCAAAAATTTTCATCTCGTGGTCAATCTCGAGTCACCTATACCTTCATTCAACTCCCTATATTATTCCGAAGTAAATATTAGTACCAGGCATCCTATTATTTTATCTGTAATATCTCAATACATATCTTTAAAAGGTAAGATATCTGTCTCTGTCATCTATCTATGTTTATCACCTATCATTTCTCTAGATCTACCTGTATCATCAACCTGTCAATCATCTATCTATATATGTGTCTATCATCTATTTATTTATCTATCATCTCTATCTTTTTTGGTGTCAGTCATTTCAGCAAATCGATGCCAAATGGTGGCTCTAGAACAGTTTGGTCCACAGAAGATATTCAATAAACATTTGCAGACGGGATGAAAGTTAAACCAAAAAAGGTTCCTGTACCGAGCGAGTTAGTCCCCAGACAAAGAACCACCTCGCACATTCACGCAGAGGTTGCAAACAGGCAGCCTGCAGATGCGTTTTGTTTGGCCCATGTCATGTTTAAACAGATAATTACTTGCTAATTATTATATCATTAAAGAACCAAGCTATTTCACAGTTTTAATAAAATCTGGATTTCTCGCCTTGCTTGAAAAAGAGGAAGGTCTGGCAAGACTGGACCCATGTGCCCACCTGGCGATGGACAAAGATTCTTTCCTTGACCAAACTGTATTCGGGCTCCAGAACCTTCTCCCAGGCGTATCTGTGCACTTTCTTGTAAAAGCCAGTTTTAGCTAAGAACTCTGCTAAGTCAGTTAAACAAGAAGCCCCCACCCTCAATATCCAATCACCTTTAGTATCTGACACCATCGATATCTGATCACCTTTGACATCTGAACGGGTTCCTCATCCGCCGCCATCCCCTAGGTGATATCTGATTACCTGGGCCTGTCTTCAGCGAGAATCTCATTAGATCGATTTAGCCAGGATCCCTCTTACCCCTGACATTTCCTCTTAGTAATTTTCCATCCACTGACCCCCACCTGGCTCCTTGGCCATAAATTCCCTCTTGTCCATGCTGCATTCGGGGCTGAGCCCAATTTCTCTCCCCGACTGCAAAATCCCATCTCTACACCTCTCATGCTGGTCCTGAATAAAGTCTGCCTTCCCGAGCTCTAACACACGTCACTGAATCATCTTCCTTTGACACAACATCTGGCCACAGTGCCCTCCTAGATGGGAACTGCCCCCTTCATGTCACTCTGCCTCACCTGTCCCCTTTTGCCCCTTCTTTACGTTCCTGCCACTCTGGCCTGGGCATCCGAGATTGCGGATTTTCAAGACAGGAATGATCAGCTCAGTGTCTGGAGTAATGAAAGAAGTTCAGAGCCCTTTTACACAGTTGCTAGGGCTTTTCTGCTGGTTCTCAAGGGCCTGGGAGATGCAGCATCTTCGGGGCATGACCATGCAGACACCTGTATCCTAGCGAGAGCTGAGCATTCTGCAGGAGCCCAGGCCAGGGAGAAGCCATCTGTGTCCTCCTGGACTTTGCCTCTCCCAGGTTTATAAGTCGGAGTGACACCGCCTTCCTTTTAAAATCAGCCAGCTTCTCATCTCACAATGCAGTTTTATAGCTGGAGGTTGGGGCTTGTAATTCAGTCAACTGAGCTGTATACATGGGGCAAAAAAAAAAAAAAAATAAGATTCTATAAATCTAGCGTCATCAAGGGTATTTTATTTAGAGATGAGGCTAACTGAGGAACAATATAGTATGGCAAGAAATTTAGCCTACATATATAGACCAGTGGTTCTCAACGGGGAGTGATTTTGCCCTCCCCCCAGGACATCTGGCGACATCTGGAGCCACTTTGGGTTGTCACAACTGGGAAGAGGGATGCAGCTGGCACCTAGTGGGTAGAGGCCAGGGCTGCTGTAAAACATCACACAGGACAGCCCTGCAGTAATTATCCCGCTCAAAAAGGCAAGAGTGCTGAGGTCCAGAAACACCGCAATAGACTATAATAGGGCCGGAGAAGAGAAAGGGAGTTAGACGCCTCTTTTTAATTAAAAAAAAGTTAAACGCCCTTTGACCCAACAGTTGCATTTGCAGGCACTTTACCACATAGATGTCCTCACACACGTGTGCCCAGACGCGTGCACAAGGATAATGAGCGCAAGATCACGCGCTTGATAAATTTACTG
>NW_012148285.1:12548607-12549970 GCF_000956105.1 Propithecus coquereli | reverse complement strand
TCTTGCTCAGGCTGGTCTCGAACTCCTGAGCTCAAACAATCTGCCCGCCTCGGCCTCCCAGAGTGCTAGGATTACAGGCGTGAGCCACCGCGCCCAGCCTGAACTGTACCTTTAAAATGATTAAATGTACATTATGTGATTTCGTGTAATTTCAGGTATTAAAAAATACCTCTAGGGCCTAAGTGCTAAGGAGCCATATGAACCAGACCCAAGACAGACTGAAGCACAACCCATCCTTGGGAGGGGTGTGCTCAGGGAAGGCTTATGAAGAGAGAGGCATTTGGGGTAAGCCTTGAAGATTAAGATTAGTAGGATTTGGTTTAGCAAATACTACGGGGAAGGGCACCCATACAGATGGAACAGAGCAAGGGAACCCTTCACTGTAGCCCCAATACCCTCTGTTGCTCTGTCCTGAATTTCTCAATTTCATAATATAAAGGCCCAAGTAACCTGTTATTTTATTTATTTATTTTTTTTGAGACAAAGTATCACTCTGTCACCCAGGCTAGAATGCAGTGGTGTCATAGCTCACTGCAACCTCAAACTCCTGGGCTGAAGCGATCCTCCAGCCTTGGCCTCCCAGAGTGCTGGGATTACAGGCCACCACACCCAGGCTAACTTGTTGTTAATAAGAAAGTAGCCAAAGATGGTTAATAATTTGTATTTTTAAAATCAATTAGTGAGGATTCTCCTTACAAATAGCATCACCCTCACCCACCTGCAGTCCTGGTTTGTTGTTGTAGTTAGGGGAAAGACCACACTCATTAAACAGAACGCACACTGAGGCCCCTAGGAATGGGTGATGCCTCCCACTTCTACTTCCAATAAAAAAGAAGAAAAAATACATTTTTTGGCAGCAACTTGACATTTCAGAAATAACACTGAAGTAAGCATTGAAAAATCAGAACACTGCTGAGCTCTGCAGTTGAGAATTTATATTATCTTGAATAACGTATGGTAGGGGCTCCATAATTTTCAGGGCTCAGGGCCTCAAAGTCTTATCTTAACCCAGCCCTGGAGAAAGAATAGAGTCCCCACTAAACTCAGGGCCTCCGCCCCAGAATATGTGGCACATGTGAACAGCAGCATTCATGTAGACATCAAAAACTGCAACCCAGGCCGGGCGCAGCGGCTCATACCTGTAATCTTCATACTCTGGGAGGCTGAGGCAGGAGGATCGCTCGAGGTCAAGAGTTTGAGACCAGCCTGAGCAAGAGTGAGACCCCGTCTCTACTAAAAATAGAAAGAAACTAGCTGGACAACTAAAAATATATAGAAAAAATTAGCCGGGCATGGTGGCACATGCCTGTAGTCCCAGCTACTCAGGAAGCTGAGGCAGGAGGATCGCTTGAGCCCAGGAGTT
>NW_012148285.1:12546700-12548557 GCF_000956105.1 Propithecus coquereli | reverse complement strand
GCATGGTAAGAGAACCGACGGGGTTCAGGTGGGAGCTGCCATTCCAGCCTCTCTGACAGGTGGGGTCGAGGAGGAGGGAGAGAAGGAGGGAGCCCCAGGAAGCTGGCAGGGGACTCACCTGGCAGCGGGAAGAGCAAGTGCAAGGGCTGGGACAGTGGAAGGAGGAATGGACCTGGAGTGTTCGAGCAACAAAGGGGAGGCCAGTGTGGTCAGAATGTAGCAAGAGACAGATTTTAGAGATGTCTACGGGAGCCAGAGCCCGCTGCCCAGTGGCTGCCCTCGTGGGTATCTGCCCAGCCCTGGCCACCCTCATGGGAATTGGAAGAGGGAATGAGGCCATCTCCCAGGCCCTCAATACCTAAGAACCCTCAAGCCCCTCCTGCAGCCCTCAAAAGTAGACACAGTTGCTCCTTCCCTCCCCTGAGGCCACTGATTGGACCTTCAACCAGGCAACTTCCTGGAGCCATCTGCATTCTAAGTAGGCTGAGTGTCACTCATCTTCAAAAAGCAAAGCTCCTTTGTCCCTTCCTCCCTTTGCAGGACACACGCTTGTTGCCCTCTCCGCCCACCCCACCCCCAGCTCACGCACACGTCATGGCTTTCATGTTGTCTTTTTCCAGGGAAGCATTTCCATTGATCTGGCCACTCTCTCTCTCTGTCTCATCTGGGGAGTGATCAATATGCAAGACTGTTGTCTGGAGTCCGGGCAACGGTTGGTAGAAAATAAAAAAGAGCATCAATTATGCAATGTCGAAGGATTCATTGATTCCTGGAACAACGGCTTATTTAACAGCTACTGGATCCTAGGCACTGGTGACGTCGCAATTGTGGTCATTACGGCAAAACTTTATGGAGAAATCGCCATAGGACAGGCCCTGTCCTAGGCACACTAAAGCTGAATCTCGTTTCTTCCCCTCAACAACTCTAGAGGCTTCCATCTTACAGAGGAAGGAATTCAGACTTAGAGAAGCTGCGTGACTTGCTCAAGATCACATCATAAATAAGAAGGACAGGATTCAAGCTGAGCCCATGGGTGAACTCTTACACCATGTTTCTGGTGGTTAAGCATCAATCGCAGACATCGAGCAATTGACAGTTTATCGCAGGACAGCAAGGGAGATATAAAAACAAATCAAAATTCCAGGGGCTGCACATTCAATAGGATGGCTATAATAACCCCCCCCCCCACACACACACAAACAGCAAAAAAAAAAAAAAAAAAGAAAATAACAAGAGTTGGCCAGGATGTGGAGAACCGGAACCCTATACACTGCCGGTGGGAATGGAAAATGGTGCAGTCAGTTTGGTGACCAGGTTGGTGGCTCCTCAAAAGGTTAAACACAGAGTTACCATTTGATCCAGCAGTTCCATTCCTGGGTACACACCCAAGAGAACAGAAAACACACGTCCACACAAAAACTTGTATACGAATGTTCACAGCAGCGCTTTTCAAAATAGGCAGAGGTGGAAACAGTCTAAATGTCCATCAACAGACAGGTGACAAAATATGGTATATCTGTACATTGGAATAGTACTCAGTCTTAAAAAGGAATGAAACACTGAGCCATGCTACAATGTAGATGAACCCTGAAAACACGTAAGTGTAAAGAAGCCAGACACGAGAGATCACGGGTTGTATGATTCCATTTGTAAGATATCCATCCAGCAGGTAAATCTGTACAGGCAGACAGCAGTCGTGGGTGCCAGGCTCTGGGAAGAGGGGGGAATGTAGAGTGACTGCTTGGTGGACACAGGGTCTCCTCCGGGTGATGGAAATGTTCTGGAATTAGAGGTGATGGCTGCACACCACTGAGAATGGACTAGATGCCACTGAACTGTACCTTTTTTTTTTTTTTT
>NW_012148285.1:12536802-12545250 GCF_000956105.1 Propithecus coquereli | reverse complement strand
TGCCTGTAGTCCCAGCTACTCAGGAAGCTGAGGCAGGAGGATCGCTTGAGCCCAGGAGTTTGAGGTTGCTGTGAGCTAGGCTGGCGCCACGGCACTCTAGCCCGGGCAACAGAGCAAGACTCTATCTCAAAAAAAAAAAAAAAACAAAAAAAAAAACCCCACAACCTGAGGGCAAAAATGTCCCCGGAGGGTTCCTGGAGCCAGTGTCTTCTCAGTCCCTCTTCCTTAGAAGCATCTGATGCTGGATTTGAAAGCTGACGGGTTGCCAGCTGGCAGAGAACTTGGAACATGGGAACTGAAAGCCAGACCACCAAGCCCAGTGACTCTCAATCTGCACCCCCCACACCCCTGGCCCGGAGGATCATAGACTCAACCATGACCTCTGCAGACGCCCATGAAGTATCGACACATTCAACTTGCATCAACTTGGTGCAATTCTGCCCTCTCCCCTCACCACCTCTGGGGACATTTGGCAATATCTAGAGACATTTTTGGTTGTCACAACTGGGTTGTGTGTGTGCCACTGGCATCTAGCAGGGAGAGGCCAGGGATACTCCTAAACATCCTACAAGGTACAGGACAGCACCCCACCCCCAACACAGAATGATCTGGGCCCAAATATCAATAGTGCCGAAGTTAAGAAACCTTGAACTAAACCTTGGGCTGATTCAGATTTTTTTCTTATGCATGATTCTAGCCTGAACAAATGGTTAATGGGAATCAAAGACTTTGAACTTTTCTCCAAGACCCGTAAGAAAAGTCCCTTCGCTGCCTCCGCTGAGCTCGTCTTGAGTCTCCTCCGCACAGAAAGAGGCCAAACCACAAGCTACGAGGCAGAGCCGGGAAAGATCAAGCTAAGATTTCCTTCCTTCGCTTCCTCCTTAGGCCTTTCTTCCTAGCTGCAAAGAGGAAAGCCAGGCACCAAATACAAAAATCCTCCCAGGAAGTGGGCTCAGCCTTCCCAAGACAAATTGGATTGCCCATTCTGGGAAGATCTCCAACTCTATGAAGTCTCCAAATTTAATGAGACAAGGTCGGAATGTCAGAGCTGAAATAATTTAGGTCAGTACTCTAGGTTTATGTTATAAAAGAAAACTGAACCATGCCATTCTCTCGCTTCCGTTTAAAACCCTCTGTCACTGTTAGAATAAAATCCAAAGTCCTTAGCCGAGTCTACGACAGGATTTCACCTCAGCACTATTGCCACTTTGGGCTGGATCATTCTTCGTTGTGGGGCCCATCCCGTGCTTTGCAGGGTGTTCAGCTGCAACCCTGGCCTCTACCCACTGGGTGCTGGCAGCATTACCCCTCCCCCTAGTTGTGACAATCCCAAATGTCTCCAGATAAGGCCAAACGTCCCCTGAGGGCAAACTCACCCAGTTGCTCTACAAGGATCAAAAGGACCTGACCCCTGCCTACCTCTGAGACCTCATCTACCAACCACCTCTGTTTTCTTTCTATTCCTTGAAAATATAAGACCATTCCTGCCCCCAGGGCTGGACCCTGCTATTCCCTGGAAATCTCCACTCAACTGTCACCTCCTCCTCTAAGCTTTCCAGGACCACCCAGTTGAGAATAGCCCTCTGCCCCCATGGCTTTCGACTGCACCACTTTGGTTTATTTCCTGCACAGCATTTGGCCCTTACCTGCTGTTTTCTTGTTCTCCATAAAGGCAAGGACAGTGCCCACGTGTCCACCACTATATGCACAGCTTCTGGAACAACGTCAACGCAGATGACCCCGAGAACAAGCAGCGCAGCCCTCAACGCGGAGGCTGAGCTGCGGCCACACCAGGGTCCGAGAGGAGTCACCAGTATGACGCTCTGTCCCCTGCCCTATCCAACCTCAAAACGGTCGAAGCTGAGATGGCAGAAGGAACTGTGTGACCAGGACCATGTCCACTTCGTCTCCTGTCGAGGGGCTCTCACACGTCAACAGCCCCCCTTTCCTTTTTCATGAGAGCCCAGGGAGTTTAATTTGGTCGAACCACGTGGGGTGGGCTGGGGAGAACCGAAATAGACCATCTGTAAATTACTCAAATGATTTCAGAAGCCGCCCTGCAAGCTCCCTGGCAGCCAGCTCAGCTCACTCATCTCTACCCAGACAGAAATTCTCTCTCCCTGCAGCCTTTGAACACGGTTAATTTCTAATCAATAAAAAGGAAATCAAAGAAAACCGTTTGGGACAAAAGACATTTTCTGGGGAAAACAAGAGCCGGGCTCTGCTCCTGACAGGCGTCCTTTGAAGGGCTTCTCGACAGCCCTCTTGCTGTCACCCAGAAGAGGGTGTCACATCGGTGCACACAACTTTTAACGAAGCCCAAACACAGCTGCTCTGTTCTCTCCTCTGCCTTTGTTCTCGCGAGGTGGAAGGAGCCTTTTGTCTCTTAATCTGCTGTACCAACAGTAAGGAATGAATTTTTTAAAAAGCAAAATCCAACCACAATGCCAGCACTTCACACAGTTCATCAAATGCTTTTTCTTTTTTTTCTTTCTCTTCAGTATTTTTTCCCCCAGTCCTTGTCAATACAGCAACACAGCCTTTGCAGGGCCACACTGACAACACCGGCAAATTCTGGAATTGCCTTCCTTGAAAAACTTCAACACACACACACATTTCCCATGCGAATACTCAGACATCATAAGCGTCATTTTTAATGTCCACATATAATATTCCATTAGCCTGAGATACTATTAACTTATCGTGACCATTTTCCTATTGCTAGATACTTAGGTTATTTTCAGTGATCTAAATTGGGCACTTAAGTATTTTTCTTCTTTTATGTCACATCCTTCTAATAAAACCCAGGGGTGGGATCACTGGCACATGGAAAATGAAGATATTTTTCTGCCACTTGATATGAACTGCTGGACTGTTTGCTAAAAGGCCTGAACTAACTTCACGGCCACCAGCAGGGGGGAGCACAGAAGTTCCCCTACGACGTTACCAGGATTGGGTATTAACCTTTTAACAAATGGGTGTGGGATCAGTATGATTCCTAAAATATATACGCTTAAGATGGCACCATATTTTGTTTGCATTTCTTTGATTGAATATGTAGTCATATATCTACGTGACTGCATTTCCTTTTTTGTGCAGAAATGTTGACCTTCTGACTCACTGTGTGAATTCAATGCCCTTCCTCTAGCGGCTGACAATATACATTTCACACTGAATTGTATTTGTTATAGTCGGGCTTTTTAATGACTCCCATCTGAGAGCTATCTTCTGGGTTTAGTCTGTATTTTCCTGCCTGCTAAAGAGGGTGAGCACCTTTTCATGTTTATCAGCTATTTTCCTTCTGGGAAAACTCTGTTCCTTTCTCTTTGCTCATTTTTCTATTGGATATTTGTCTTTCCTTCTCTTGTTGATTTATAAAATGGCCTCTGAATATTAGGGACACTAATTATTCACCAGTCATGTGAATATTACTGAATTATTGAATGGGTTGAATTATTACTATGTCCCTCCAAAATTCATGTTTAAGTTCCAACCCTGAGTGTCTCCGAATGTGACCTTATCCGGAAGGAGGGTCATTGTAGAGGTAATTAGTTAAGATGAGGTGACACTGGAGTAGGGTGGCCCCCAATCCAGTGACTAGTATCCTTATAAAAAGGAGAAATCTGGATACAGACACGTACCCAGGAAGAACACCAGGTGAAGATAAAGGCAGAGGTCTGGGCCACGAGGAACACCAAAGATTGCCAGCAAATCACTATGAGCTACGAGAAAGGCCTGATTCTTTCCTCTGAGGGAGAGTAGCCTGGCCGACACCCCTCCAGAATTGTGAGACACTGAATTCCTATTGTTTAAGCCACCAGCTTGTGGCACTTGGTTACAACAGCCCTAGCAAACTATTAAACAATACGTGTGTACAGCACACGTGTCCCCCCAGTTTGTGGCCTGCCTCTTAATTCTTTTGACCATGTTGACTGACAGGCAGAGGCCCATCATTTCAATGTGATAATGCGTCCATCTTTCCCCTCAGTGGTTCACACTTTATGGCCTCTTAAAGAGATGTCTTGCTATGCTGAGGTCATAAAGATCCTCTTTATCTCCTTCTAAAACTTAAAGTCTGGCCTTTCCAATGTAAGTTCTCAGCCGTCTGGACTTGATTTTGGTGTGTGGTGCGAAGTGAGGCTCCTTTTTCACTTTCGAGGGAATGACTACCCTTTCCCATCTTTCCGCCCCCTCGAGGCCCTGAGCTCACTGAGGGCAGTGACCCGCCCGGTGCCTCCGAGCATAAAAGACCCAGTGCCTGTCGACCACGTGACACGTTTGCTTCTCCCCTGTGTGCAAAGCTAAACCTTCCAGGGAAGATGGGAGCGTTTACATCTAGGACTCACAGCCATGCAGATTAGATCAACCTACTTCAGATGCCTTCAAGCATCTCAAAAGAGCGAGATAATTGATTTTTATCCTAATTCGGGCTTCCAGGGAGTCTTGTTGCAGAGACGCCTGTTTAGTGAAGACCAGCGGCCCAAACCTGAAACGATGGGTGTGACGCCTTCTCTCCAGCTACCCAGGGCCCAGAACGAAGACCCCGCCACGGACAGAATCATGGTTCCCCCTCCCAAGGAGAAGCAGCGACAGCCAGGAAGACGTCTCTCCCCCCATTTCACAGGTCACCTTGCTCTGCTCTCACACACCCCCGAAGCAGTGGTTCCCGACCGGGTGACCGCACCCTCTGGGGACGTGCGGCAATTCTGGAGACGTTTTGAGTTGTGACGAGTCAGGGAGACGGAGCTGCTGGGGGCCGGGGATGCTGCTAAACATGCCACAACACGCAGGTCGGCGCCCGAGACAGAACGGTGGGCCCAAGGTCGAGAGACCCTGCTCCAAATCCATCTCAGGCGCTACTCCAGGAGGAGCAATGTAAAACCCACACCTGACCAGGGGTCTCCCCTGTTTTTTATCTTTTAGTGGCTCCCATCCCCCTCGGGATAAACGCCAAGATCCATGGCTGGTCTATAAGGATCATCATTCCCTGGCTTCCGCTTCCAATGGGGTGCCATTCCCCGTAGGGCCAAATTACACGCCAGGCAAATGGAATATTCTGGGCCACCCAACTTCCCCCCATTCCCCCTATCTATAGTGGGGCAGGCGCCCTGCGGTGTGCTTACCTCTGGGAGTGGATGCTTGGTGGCCACTACTCATGCCATGAATAGAAGCTCCATCTTGAGCTGGAACTGGGCACAGAACTGCGGCACAGAGGGGTGAATAAGTCCCCCAGGAGCCCCATCCCAGGGAGGTATTGGCAGACAACACAACTCTGGACTCTGGATTCTAACTGTCACCTTCAGCCTAGACTGCAAGCCCTTCACTTACTGCTTTACCCCCAAGACCCACGCGGGAGGTGACTCGTGGGAAACCCTCCTAACGTGTTCACTAGATAAGCCAACGATAACCACAGCTGGAAACATGGACAGAGCACGTCTGCACACACACGGGGCTGAGCACCTGACATCCCGTCACATTCTCTCATTCGGTTCCCAAAGGAGCCCTTCGATGAGGATGAGGATGAGGATGAGGATGATGTATTGATGACAACCAACATTTCGTGAGAGCACACCATGCGCCAGGCAGAGTTTCCAGGGCGTTCCTTTACTTTCCCACTGACTCTTCACCGTGACCCTACGGGAGGGGTACTATTACTGTCCTCATTGTGCACATGAGTAAACTGGAGGCGCCAGAGGTTCAGGCATGTGTCTGACATCACGCAGTGAGCAGGTGGCAGAGCCAGGGTGTGAAGAAGGAAGACACATTTGATCTTTGTCCCGGTCCCTGGCACACAGCTTCTAAAGCCTCCGGCATCTCCAGAGTGATCGGGTGTCTTTTTGTACGCTACTGAGATGACTGACAGGTGGCTGGGGGCCCTGGGTAGCTTCAGGGTGGGGCTGGTCACCAGAAAGAACAGGGCAGGATTGAAGGGTGGGAACTTTCAACCCCTCTCCCAGGCCCCGGGGAGGGGAAGGGGCTGGAGGCTGAGCTCCATGACCAGTGGCCAGCGATTTAATCAACCACTGCTACACGGTGGTGCCTCCATAAAAACCCTAAGGGATGGTTCAGAAAGTTCCCAGGTGAGTGACTACATCAAGGTGCTGGCGGGGGGTCAGCTGGAGGCGGACAGCACAGAAACTCCCCCTGCCCACACCTTGAGCTACGCGTCCCTCCCGTGCGGCTGTTCCTGACTTGTACCCTTTACAATCAACCGGTCACAGTAAGTAAAGTGCCTTCCTGAGTTCTGTGAGCCTCTCTAGCAAATTCTTGAACTGGAGGAGGGGGTCATGGTAACTCCCGAGTTAAAGTACAGGTGGCGCCCTGGGACTTATGACCGGTGTCTGAAGTGGGGGTAGTCTTGTGGGACTGAGTGCGAATTGGTTGGTCTGAGAAAAAACTCACACATTTGGTGTCAGAAATGTTGTGAGGAAAAACGGTATACAGGGTAAACTCTGGATCCTGCACTCTTGAAAACTATGCTTTTTGGCTTTCATCTCCATTTTCTCTACTGAAAACTGAGGCTCAGAGAAGTCAAGTAACTTCCCCAAGGTCACACAGTCAATGTCCCCTCTGGAACACCAATGCCGGGCCTAAGCAAGTGCTACGTAATATCTGTTGAATGGATGAGGATGTAAGTGGCCAGGTCCGGATCAGAACTTGGGCCGGTCGGACTTTAAAGCCCACGGCCTTCCCACCACACTCTAGTGCCTGGTCCAGCGCTGGGCACCTGGTACGAATCTAATACATCTTTAGATTACTTTTTTTAAAAAGCAAGGGCATCCCTTGTAGATACTTTCTGATGTCTGCTGCCCTTAGAAGCTCTCACTGTCACAAAAAATGGTGCTTTTCCCCGTCTGTGGTTTTGGGGAGCCCTAGAGGAGGGAACTGTTGCTCCTGTCTGTGCAGCACTCCTGCCCTGCCCCCTTCTCTGGCAGCAGCAGCTCTTCTGCTGGGCTTCGGAGGGGCTCCCCCTGGGCATCCGCACAGGGGCCGGCAGGTGGTCGTTGGTTCTAAGAACCTGTCGTGTAGAGTCTATCTTCCTGATGACAAGGTTTGAGCCCTGAAATTCAGCTGTGCCCGAAACAGTGCAGCTTTTATTCCAGCGATGCTGATGAGCCGATCCGACCTTCAGCCTCCGCACACGACGCCTGTTTGCTCGCTCGGTTTAATCCCCCAAGGAAGCCAGCAGGGTCACCCGTGTAGACAGAAACTCCTTGGGGACTAGACCCTCCATCTCACCTCTCCCTTCTCTTCTTTCCGCCAACACTGGGCTCGCCTCTTGAGGCCCAGCCCAGCGGAAGCCGGTGTCCAGACCAAACAAGGCTACACCTTCTAGAAACAGATGATGAGATGACACCTGTCTAGACGCCCAAGGGGGAGACCCACTGGCTTCTCTGCCTCCTGGGAATGAAACCTGAATGGAGACAGAGGAGGGTGGCTGGAGTCCACGGAGCCGAGTCCGTGGACCTCATCCCTCTGGAGCTGGCAGTGTCCACACAGCAACCCCTCGCCTCCCGTGGCTTCGGCGCACGTGACACACGCAGACTGAGCCGTGCCGGAAGTGTAAAAGAGACGAACGATGGGTTCGATGGTTTAGTGGGACAAAAAAGAACATGAATTTCACGCTCACAAGTTCTTATACAGATGACATGTGGAAATGATACCATTTTAGATGTATTGGATTACATAAAATAGTGTTAGAATAAATTGCACCAGTTTCTTTTTAGTTTTTTTAATGTAGTACTAGGAAATTTAAAATTACATACGTGGGCCGGGTGTGATGGCTCGTGCCTGTAATCCCAGCACTTGGGGAGGCTGAGGTGGGAGGACCACTTGAGCCCAGGAGTTTGAGGTTCCAGTGAGCTATGATTTGGCCACTGCACTCCAGTCTGGGTGACAGAGCGAGACCCTGTTTCTAAAAAGAAACTGCACAGGTGGCTTGTGTTGTATTTCTGTCGGACAGCGCTGCTCTAGAGAGAAGTCCCTGGACACCTGCTCGAGGGAGGCCCAGAGCTGCCCCAGGGTGATATAATTCTTCTCTGGATTCTATGAACGACTCCACTATCCTTTCAATAGCACCCTCTTTTCCTCCCAGAGAGCCTGACCTGAATCCTGGCTCAACCATTTACTAGTTGCTTTACTCTCCCTGGTCAAACTGAGTCTCACTCTTTAGGCTAGGAAGATTTTAGTGACTTTAGTGTGATCATCACGGTAACAACTTGACAGTGACATTTACTTAGTGTTGTTACCAGCAGTAAGTTCTCATTCATTGAGGCCTTGCTACACGCCACAGGCCTTATCGGATGACACCCTAACTACACCCATGAGGTTGTTATTCTTGCCACTTTCCAACAGAGGAAGCTGAGCCCCAGCGAGCCAGGATGGAGGTTAAGGGGCAGATGCCAGGATTTAAAAGCAGCCTCTTCCATTCACCACCTTCACGACCTT
>NW_012148285.1:12520724-12536081 GCF_000956105.1 Propithecus coquereli | reverse complement strand
GCCTCCCAGAGAGCTAGGATTACAGGCGTGAGCCACCGCGCCCGGCCTCCTTGGATGGTTTTTAAACACAAATAGAAAACCCCTAGAATAGTTCCTGACCCATGGTAAGTACTAAGGGAGAGCCAGCCTTTATTATTATTGATGACACTGTTGGAAGTGGTTGGCCTGGTTCTAACCTGAAGATTATGGGACTATAGGTCTGTGCTCTTGACCATGATATGGCACCACTGTATACATGTGCCAGGCTCTCTGTTCTTAGCACCTCACAAGAGCTGGGTGGGACTGTCTGCAACTACCCTCTAACGTACGTACTACTGTGATCAGTGTTGTGATGCTTTAACTCCTCAGGAGGGAAAAAGGCTCTGGTTTGTGGCAATAGTCAAGTTCATACACAATGGCTGATTTCAAGCTACCAATGTGATGTCAACCGGCTTGCAAAATTCCTGAAAATTTAACAATTGGCTCTGTGAGCCAGTGCAAGCTGACGCCAGCACCACCCCATGATCCCCATTTGCAGACAAGGAAACTGAGGCTTAGAGATGATAAGTAACTCACCCGAGCCCACAGCTCTAGTGGGTGGCAAAGCTAAGACTTGAACTCAAGTCTGTACGACTCCAGGGCCTATGCACTTAACCAGCACTAGATCTTTATGGGGTAAAGCAGTTGGCACAGTGTCGAGACCTCCTGCCTGAAAGCTGTGTGACTTTGGACAAATCACTCAACCTCTCTGTGCTGCAGTTTTCTCAACTATATACTACAATAGGGAAGTTGTTCCAAATCATCTGATTCTTCTTCTAGTTCAAATAATAACCAGGAATCAAAAGTACCTGTTGATGTCTGAAATGCAAAATCAATTTCTATTTAAGGAGGAAGATAATAAGAAGGACCATGTGAAAAGAAACTTACAGTTAATAGCTGCTTTGTAAGGTGCCGGCCTGGGTCCAGCTCTGGCTGCATAGTGTTGCCAAAACATTGCTGGTCATCAAAACCCGAGCAGGAAACAATTTTAACATACACACAAAGGCCAGGATTCGAGTGAGAGGGTCAAGGCTGACAGCAGCTTGGGGCGAGTTAAAGAGGGATTCTCATTAAAAATCTGGCATTTGCCTTGTCAAGAGCCATGGCTCTTAAGGCGTAAGGTGGTGAGTGATCTTGAAATACAAAACGCAGTTAGGAGTTACTGGGCTGTTTCTGGCAGCTGACAAGGCAGGCTGGGGGCGTTCATAACTCCAGGCAGTTTCCAGGTACCAGGTCCAATGAGTACATAACTCCGTGTACCTCAATTTATTATTTGTGCTTTTAAAAAATGTCTAGCCAGACACAGGGGCTCATGCCTGTAATCTCAGAGCTTTGGGAGCCCGAGGCAAGGAGGATCATTTGAGGCCAGGGGTTGGAAGTTACAATGAGCTATGATCGCGCCACTGCACTCCAGCCTGGGCAATAGAGCGAGACCCTGTCTCTTAAAAAAAAAACATCCCAGTGAAACTACCCTGTGTGACACCATAATGGTGGATATATGTCATTATGCGCTTGTCTAAACCCACAGAATGTACAACGCCAAGAGTGCATCCTAACGTAAACTATGGGTTTGGGGTGACAACGATACAACAATGTAGGTTCATCAATAGTAACGGGTGTCCCACTCGGGCGCAGGATGTTGATAACGGGGCGGGGGGCTGTGCATGCGTGGGAGCAGGGGTGTATGGGAAATCTCTGTAGCTCCCTCTCAATTTTTCCAGGAACTTAAAATGCCCAAAATATAAAGTCTAAAAAAAAATACCTAAATTCCTTTTATCTACCCTCTGCTTGGGGCACGGCTGAGACCAAAGTAGCAGATATTGAAACGCAAATCAGATTCTAAGGCCAATTTCTCCTGCCTCCAATCTCAATTGCTCCCCAATGTCCCCTCCCCTTCCTCCCTGCACCCTTCTGGTGGCTGGACTCCCAGTCACCATCTATTCAGTGTATATTATGCGCCAGGTGCTTTGCCTGCCTGATCTTGGTTTATCAAGAGGCAGTGCTGTGGCGTAGAGTGGCTAAGAGCACTGCCTCTGCAGCTGGGTGGCCTGGGTTCAAATCCTGGTTCCATGGCCTTGGGCACGTTGCTTAATGCATGCCTCGCTCTTCTAGTCTATAAAATGGGATGATGGCAATAGTTATTAATAACATAATGAAAGCACTCCGCAGTGTGCCCGGCACCCAGTGAGAGCTATGCAAGGGCTGCCGTCAGCATTATCTTCACAATACTCCCGATCACTCACGCAGTAAGCATTATTATCCTCAATTTACAGCTGAAGAATTGGATCCAAGTTCACACAGCTGGGCCGTGGTGACGCTGGGACTTATAACCAGGACAGTCTAACTCACAAGCTAATGCTCTTTACACAAGGCTATTACACCTCTACCGAGCTCCTTCTAAATGCTAAAGTTACTGAGACTAAATAACCACTAAAACTTTCTTTTTTGGCAAGGGGAGCTACAGGTGTGCATCACCATGCACAGCTCATTTTATTTTTCTATTTTTACTTTTTGTAGAGACAGAGTCTCACTATGTTGCCCAGGCTGGTCTCGAACTCCTCAAGCGATCCTCTTGCCTCGGCCTCCCAAAGTGCTGGGATTACAGGTGTGAGCCACCGCGCCAGGCCCCAAAACTGAATTCTATGGAGTAGTAACTCCGCCCCAGGGTCTGGCCAAGCCTTTCCCTGTGCATTGACAGGATGCTGCGTGGGGACATCTGTTGACCCCAGAACTGGCTGCTCTGGCCCAAAGCTGAGGACCAGAGAGACATATCAAGGAGCCAGCAACGACTGGGGCCCAACACCTCCCTCTGGGATTTGTAAGAGGCAGACGTGGTTCTGTAGCAGTCACACCTTCCCTGTTCCCAGTACCTGTAAGCGTAAGGGATGGGGGAGAGGGAGGCACTGGCCGAGAGGGGACAGCTGTGGATCTTCCCTGTCCACTGCCCTCCCAAAACCTGAGAGAGAGATGGCTGCCAAGAGAGTCACTAGGTGACTCTGTAAGAAGGGGATGGCTAGGTGTGGTGGCTCACGCCTGTAATCCTAGCTCTCTGGGAGGCCGAGGTGGGAAGATCGCTTGAGGCCAGGAGTTCGAGACCAGCCTGAGCAAGAGTGAGACCTCATCTCTACTAAAAATAGAAAAAATTAGCCGGGCATGATGGCGCATGCCTGTAGTCCCAGCTACTCGGGAGGCTGAGGCAGGAGGATCGCTTGAGCCCAGGAGTTTGAGGTTGCCGTGAGCTAGGCTGACGCCATGGCACTCTAGTCAGGGCAGCAGAGTGAGATTTTGTCTCAAAAAAAAAAAAGCGGGGAGGGCGGGGAGGTTGGCATCTTTTTCTTTACAGGTTTCTGCTTAGCCAGGGGGCGTGTCCATCTGCTCTGCACATTCCTGATCAGAGGAAAGGAGAAATGAAGAGCACCGTGAGCAGAGAGAAGGATGGGCCTGGCAGATCCCGCACTCTGAGCCGCGGAGGTGGCGAGAGTAAGTGTAGCGATGCTGAAGGTCCCACCACAGCACCTCGTCCTGACCAGGCCAGAGTCTGCTGAGCTTCCTGCTGTCAGCCCTACATCTCTCCACTTAGGGTCTCTCTGGCCACCACAGTCCTCCCTGTTCCTGTCCCTAAGGCAAGCTGCAGGTGCCCAGGGAATAATTAAGGACTCCTGCGAGCATCCCAGAACCCTCGCCTGATGGCAACTGGTGCATAAATACCCCAGCTCCCTCCCCCCACCGCAGGCTGCACTGAGTTCTCCGCTAGGATTAAGTCCCAGTCGCCCACAGTGGTAACTTGCTTGTTATTGGTCTCATTTCCCCTCTTCCCTTCTGGTTTTCCTTGGCATCACCTCCCAAATAAAATACTCGCACTCAAATCTTTGTCTTGAGGTCTGTTTTTAGGGGAGCCCAACCTAGGATGACAGATGACTTTCCCGGGGGTCGTCAGACACCAAAGAAGACAGGTTTGTCAGAGGCGACACGCACAGACTCCACTTCTTAAGCCACAGAGCCCTGAATTCCAGGCTCCAAAGGTCTAAAAGGTTTTCCTCTGGACAGAGCAAATCTCAGGTTAAAGCAGCGTTCAGGAACATAAATAGCCAACATCCCGGTGTGCAAATGTCACTTTTGACTAAACACATTTTCTTCTTCCGGGCCCAAATCAAACACTCCTCCTCAGTGGGCAATCGAGCTTCGTAATATGAGATATTAATACTACGCCCCGACATGACTCAGAACTATTCTCCCCCATGAACTCCCAAGAGCACAGCGCCTTGAGTCTGCTCCTCCGCACGTCACCGCCACAAAGGCAGCCGTGTGTCGGGTGTGCCCTGCACGGCAGGCGCTCGTCGAAGCAGCCTGGGCACGGTACTCGCCAAGCCATGTCAGGAAGCCATCACAACATCCAACCAGCAAGTGGCAAAGCCAAGCTTCAGACCCAAGTCTGCCCAGCTCTAACAGCCAAACCCTTTCCACCTTCCAGCTTCCACCAGCCACCCAGATGTCTCAGAATGAGGTCCAGAGCTCACCTGTATTAGAACCTCCCAGCACAGTCACTAAAATGCAGATTCATGGGCTTCTCCCCCAAGACTTAGGAAATCAGAATCAGGAAGGATAAGGTCTAGAGACCCCACAGTCCCAGGCCCCAGGTGATTCTGACACTGGTTAAAGTAAGAGGGCCGCTGCGAGCGGAAAGCCCCGCCCTGTTTTATGTCCCTTGCTTACGGTTCCCCCCAAACTGGAGTTGAATGTCTCAGGGCTGGTCCTGGGCATCAAAGACCCTGCCTTCGAATCGCACCTCCAAGCTGACCACTGGTACCTCCACCTTACATGGGATCCGGACGGCCCCCACCTCTTGCCTAGGAGATCACGGCGATTATTCCTAACTGGTATCTTGGCTTCCTCTGCTCCTTTGCTCCCCAACATTTTCTTATGAACATTTTCAAATACAGAAAAGCTAAAAGAATTGTAGAGTGCACAATCAGATACATCACCTAGATTCTACAATGAACAGTTATCGATATTAATAATTCTATAATTATTTAAAAATACACTATTATATATTTGCTTTATTGCATACCCATCTGTCTACCATCACTCTATCTTTTTTAAATGCATTTCAAAATAAGGTGCAGATATTAGTACACATCCTCTGTCTTAGTCTAGTTGGGCTGCTGTAACAGAAATACTTTGAATTGGGTGGCTTATAAATAACAGAAATTTATTGCTCACTGTTCTGGAGGCTGGGAAGTCCAAGAGCAAGGCATCAGTCGATTTTGTGTCTGGTGAGGGCCTATTCCTCACAGATGGGACTTTCTTGCTTCATCCTCACACACAGGAAGGGACGAGGTAGCTCCTTGGGGTCTCTGTTATAAGGGCACCGATCCCATTCATGAAGGCTCTGCCCTCAAGGCCTAATCACCTCCCAAAAGGCCCCACTTCTTCATACCATCACCTTGGGGGTTAGGATTTCGACATATAAACTTTGTGGGGGACACAAACATTCAGACCATAGCACCTCTAAACATTTCAGCAGGCATCTCGTTAACCGGAGTTCAATGTTTGTTTATGGTACGGTTTTTTTAAAGATTAAATTTATACACAGTGAAATGCACAAATCTTAAGAGAACTTGATGAGTCGTGATAAATGGATACACCCGTGTATCCTTCCTAATGCTCAGTAAGGTTCCACATGAGCACGGGGCACCTCAGCTCTCTGCCACCCTTGCCCTTCCTTCTGAAAGCCACATGACTGCAAAGAGAAAATGAACTGTCTACATCCTGGATGTTTTTATGGCTCAAAAAAAAAAAAAAAAAGAGATATCTGCGCACTCATGTTCGTAGCAGCATAATTCACAATAGCCAAAAGGTTGGAGCAACCTAAGAGTCCATCAACAGAAAAATGAATGATAAAGAACACGCACGCACACACATGCACACACGCACACACACACAGAGGAATATTACTCAGCCTTTAAAAGGAAGGAAATTCTGACACATATTACACAACGGATTAACCTTGAAGACATTATGCTAAATGAAATAAGCCAGACACGAAAGGAAGAATACTGTATCATTCCGCGTATATGAGGTCCCTAGGGTCGCCAAACTCACAGAGAAAGTAGAATGGCGGCTGCCAGGGGATGGGGGAAGGAGGAAACGGGGAGTTATTGTTTAATGAGTATAGGGTTTCAGTTTTACAAGAGTTTTAGATGGATGGTGGAGACAGTTGCAAAACAATGTGAATGTACTTAATGCCACTGAACTGTACACTTAAAAATGGTTAAGGTGACACATTTTATGTCCTGTGTATTTTACCACAATTAAAACTAATAATTAAAAAGAGTTGAGCCTACGCAGATTTCCCCTCTAAATGGCTTTCAGTTCACTCAGGTGAGCAGCATGCCTCTTACTGGCCAGTACAATCTCACGCCTGCATCAATGGCCCCCGCACCGTGTCCTTACTCCCATCTTAGTCTGCCTAACCTTCTCCATCAGACCAAAAACGCTGTAGCTCCACTAGCTGCCAATTTGCTGAATGCCAAGATCACAGATGCGATGTTCAAAGGCATGAGACAGATGGGACATTTCTGCCCCAAGTCAGAGGGAGACTACATGCTGGCCCTGCCAGCCACCCATTCATCCTCGGCAAGGGTTCTCCAAGGCAGAGAAATATTGACAGAACCAGACCCTCAGAGTTGCTCTGACTGTATACCACAAGGACAGGCGGAAAACAAGGAATGGAATCATTCTGTCTTACACATCATTACACAACTGCACCCTCCCCTTCCCAGTCAGCTGACCAACCAAACGATTTGGTGAGGGCCGACGCCTGCCTCTAAAGCGAATCAGCAATTGCACTCATTCTAACAGCTTCAGTGCATGGCGTGAGAATTTTGTTTTCTGTCTACAGTACAGGCTATGGGGTTTGACGAGGGTTTTTGTTCATGCCCAATACCTCCTCTTCCACATACGGAATGAAAGCGAAGCAGCTCCCTGGACATCTGGTCCTCAGACCCTCCACTCCTTGGCTCTCCCCCCATCCCAGCAACTGGCTCTGCCTGAACCCCCCTCACCCTTCAGGGACTGGCCCAGCTCTCAGCGCGCCTGTTAAGGCACAGCCTATCATGCCTATCATGTCCCCTCAACATGCATTGCCCCCTTCTTCCCGAACAGGGTTTCTCGAGCTCAGCACTACTGACATTTTTGGCTGGATAACTTTGTTGGAGGTGGGGGGCTGAGAAGAGGACCATCCTGTGCATTGTAGGATGTTTTGTAGCATCTCTGGTCCCCATCCAATAGATGCCAGTAGTGCTCTCCCACTCATAAAACAAATGTCTCCGAGTTGTCCCTGCTGCAGAAGCACTGTTCTAGAGTAGTAAGAGCTCTGGGTAGGCCCATGGCCACTCAGGTGAAAATCAAATTTCCCAGGCTGGTTCGCAGCCAATGACTAGCTGATGTAGGCGGACAAAAGGCCGGCTCCCCTGCCTCGAGGAGGAACAGCTCTGCAATGCAAGCCTGTGATCCAGAGTCCCCTCTCCACACAGGTCAGGCTGAAGCCAGGTGTGACTTGAGACATCCTCGCTTGGCTGTCACCCTTCTCCCATCCCGTTTTGTTCTCTGCCTTGCAGGTTTTTCTCAAGCACCCTGGATGGGTTGAATCGTGTACCTCAAAAGGACAGGTTGAAGTTCTGACCCCAAGTACTTCAGAATACAACCTTATTTGGAAATAGGGTCGTTGCAAGCATAATTATTTAAGTTAAGATGAGGTCACACTGGAGTAGGGTGGGTTGTGATCCAATATGACCGATGTCCTTAGAAGAAGAGAAGAGACCCAGACACACACAGGGCGAAGGCGGCCACGCAACAGCAGAGGCAGGGACTGGAGCAAGGCGCCTGCAAGCCAAGGCACGCCGAGGGCTGCCAGCAACTGCCAGAGTCTAGGAAGAGCCAAGGAAAGATTCCCCTACAGGTTCCAGAGGGAGTGTGGCCCTGCCCACCCCCGACCCTGGACTCCCAGCCTCCAGGACTGAGAGACAGCAAATTTCTGTGGCTTTAAGCCATCCACTGTGTGCTGCCTTGTTAGGGCAGTCGTAGCAAACTGGTGCACGTGCAAACCCCCGTCTCAGGCTCTGCCTCCAGGGAACCCAACCAAAGACAACTGGCCTTTCCACTCAAAGAGCATCAGTTCCAGAGGAAGCGCGACGTTGGCGATAGCAGCACGGCCTCCCCTCAAAGTTTCCACGTGCCTTTCTTTGTGCGAGCTTCTCACCTAAGTATGATGCCAGTGTTCAAAGAGAAATATTCATATAATGTGACCACCTCCAAGTAGATTTCAACAGCATTTAAAACTCCTGCTTAAAATACATTTGCTCCCTAAATTCAATTGAGCACACCCTGATCCAGTCCCGTGGCGGCGGACATACCATGTTGGAATTACTGAGAGTTGGTACCGCAGTCTCCAATACAGCACCTTCCTATGAATATTCGGTCAATTTTGACCATTCTTTTTTTTTTTTTTCCCCCCCGAGACAGAGTATCACTCTGTCACCCGGAACAGTGCTGTGGCATCAGCCTAGCTCACAGAAACCTCAAACTCCTGACCTCAAGCGATCTTCTTGTATCATCCTCCCTAGTAGCTGGGACTACAGGCGTGTACCACAATGTCCGGCTAATTTTTTCTATTTTTAATAGAGATGGGGTCTCGCTCTTGCTCAGGCTGGTCTCTAACTCCTGACCTCAAGCAATCCTCCCACCTCAGCCTCCCAGAGTGCTAGGATTACAGGCATGAGCCACCGTGCCCAGCCAACTTTGACCCCTCTTAATAAAATGAGTCTCGGTTGTACCTTTATTACCGCCGCATGCAGCACACTGTACTAATGGTTTGCTGTTTACCTATCTTTCCCCCTAGACTGGGAGTTTCTTGCTGATGGGAATTGCATGATATTCATTTTACTAATCCAACTAGAGATCCCCAGCACATAATAGGACCGCGAGAAAATAAGAAAAAAAAAATGAGCAAACCAGGGAAGAAGAAAGAACAAAGAGTAACAAAGAGAGGTATAGAGAAAGAAAAATATCTTAAAGGTTGAGATAACTCTTCCCAAAACTCCTTTGAGTAGTACTAAGAAAAATGCATCTTAATCAGGATAGAGGGATGTAGGAATTCACAGCCAGGATTTAGAGTCAAACCCGTAGCGACAGCAATTAACAGCCACTCTCTACCTGATGAAGGCGCCGGCTGAAAGCCCCACTGTGACAGACCAGATGAGTGATCAGAGCGGTTGACCTGCCTGAAACATTTCCATTTTATACCTACTCTTAATTCACAGAGGCACCCGAAGGTCCCCATGAAACTAAGGCGGCAGCCCTCTGTCTGGGAGAAACCTGTGCCCAGTGACATAAGACAGGCCCGGCTGTCTCTCCGACAGCCCCCAGATTAGCTCAGCTCACGAAACGCCAGTTCCTCTGCTTCAAGAAGGCACAGTGCCAGAAACGATCAGAAACACTGTCCGCCTCCGGCCTGCCCAGTTGGACACTCACCAGGTGCGATTACTGTGTAGGACACGGGACAGTGAAGCCCCACAGGCTTGCTCTGAACAGGCTCAGGACAGAAGACGTCCTCTCCTGACAACCAGGGCCGCCACTCGTGCAGGGCTCCCCACCCACCAGGCCCCCAGTGGGGCTAGCTCATCGACTCCTGACCTCACCCCTGCAAGGGGGTCTCCAAGCCCCCACTTCGCCCGTGAGGAAGCAGAGGAACCCCGTGCGCGCAGCTAGGAAGCGGTGGGGAGGTCGGGTCCAAGGCCATTTTCTTTACACGCCACCCCCAGTGGCTCCCCATGGAAAGGCAGCTCTTGTGAACCTAATGGCGGCTGAGTCCCCTCTCCTGTGCTTCACTGTCTGCCATTCCTGTGTCTGCACCAGGCCACCCCAGTGTCCTGTGGGAGAAAGGGGGGAGGCGGGGAGAGAGAGGAGGGAGGGGAGGGGAGAGTAGGGGAGGGGAGGGGTGGGGACAAAACCATAGTGATGTGCCAGGAAGGCTTTGCTGAAAAGGTGACATTGATCCCAGACCTGAGGAGGGAAGGTGGTGGATGTCTGGATTCTCTGCATCTCCAGGGTCCCCCGCTGAGGTTAAGAACGCAGCTTGGCAAGATAGAATTTATTGTGTCTAGTGGGTCTTACTCTTTCAACTGTAAGTTTCTGGAGGGTTGAGATGGAGGAATTCTTTGAAAACCCAGTGATATCAAACACCAAGGAAGACACCCAGAAAGCACCCACAGATCTTGACCGTGTGGCGGGGAGGAAGGCCACCCAGAGGAACGGCCTGCGGTGCTGGTTGGGATCACAGCTGATGCTGCCAACAACCTGCCCGCCGTCCCGGCACCCTCACCACTTCGGCGCACACGGGCCTGGCGTGCAGCTGCCAGCTCCTGCGTTACTTTGCACTTGCGGATGTCAGAGGCGTCTTTACCTGGCAGTGCAAAAGGCCAGAAGTGCCGGGGAATTAACCTCAATGACTGGCAGCTGCTGGGGTATAAACACGCCAGCTCCCTCGCCCCCCTCCCCCAGCGGCGTGGCCTGTACACAGGCTGCCAGTGTCCTCAGCAGGCTGAAACGGTCCAGTTGCCCCCAAATGTAGCCAGCTTGATAATGCATCCGTTGTGTGACCACTCCCTCCTGGTGTCACCTGCCTAAGAAAGGACCTCCCTTGCCTCGGGGTCTTCTTCTTGGGGAATCCAAACTAAGAGAAGAACAAATCTCCTATCTTTGAAGATGCATCCACACACGCACACGCCCAGTCACACGCTCTGACAGGCGAACAGTCCCCCAAATGTGATACTGCGCCACCAAACCCCTGGCCAACAGAGCCCAGCTTTGAGAAGCACCTCTGTGTGCTCGATGCAAAAGAACCCAGCCTGTGTCACACAGGACTGACTGTTGTCCCCAGCGTGATGGGCTAGATCGGCCTTGTACTGGCTGGGTCTTTTCCTTCCCTCGGGCTCCCCACATCCTTCCACCTGCAAGCGGTGGACAGTCGTCCTCCAACATGCAGGAAGGTCCAAAGGTCTACTGGACACACAGCCCGGTCCGTGGGTGGCTCCCCTGGGCTGCCCAGGGGAAGGAAGCCAATCGAACAATTTGCCTGAAAAACATCCATGCATCATCCTGTTCTCCAGTCCTCATTTCCTTTCCCCCAAATCAATTTCTGAAAGTCAAAATGATGGATGGCTTTATACTCGAGACAATCATTCTCCTTATTAAATAACTCAGCATCGATGACAAAAAAACTCCCTGAGTGGTGGTGGGTATATGATTCTATACATGTGATAAGATTTCACAGAACTACACACACACACACACACACACACACACACGAGCAGTGCATGCAAAACTGGTGGAATCTGAGCAAGGTCTAGTGTAGCTACCGACGTCTATTTCCTAGCGTGGCTGATATGCTCTGGTTGTGTGAGATGTCATCGTGCCAGATCAAAAGGACACAGGGATTCTCTGTCCTATTTTTACAACTTCTTGTGAGTTGAAAATCATTTCAAAGTAAAAATTTTTAAAAATAAAAAAATTTTTTTTGACCAGTAAAATAAAATTAAAATCATCACTTTTTTTTAAGCTCTCAGGAGGAGACACCGCAAACCCCCCTCTTACCTGAGAACTGGGGATCAGCGCCTTCCACCAGTGCCCGCCCTTGACCAGGTCAACTTCACACAAAGGCACGGAAACCTTCCCAATGACGCAGTGGCGCGAGAACTTATCAAAATCCACCACGGTGAGGAGCAGGGTCCTCCTCTGGGCTTCTAGGAAGGGGATCTCGAAGGTGTAGCGCTCCTCGAACACGGGCCTCTGGGTCTTGCGTTTGACCCCGGTCTGCTTGGAGTTCTTCTGGTCCGGCAGCAGACAGATCTTGACGTAGGGGTTGGAGTGCGCCATGTCCTGGCGCGAGCCGTCGTGGGAGATGGGAGGGGGCAGGTCCCTGGCCTCGATCACGCGCACGGTGAGGTGGTTGTGCAGCAGGTCGTACTGGGTGCTGAAGTGCAGCATGCCCAGCTGGTACTTGGACAGGATCTCCTCGTCCGTCAGAGAGTCCACGTCATCGCTGCTGGAGTCGAGGGAGTACAGCCGGGGCTCGAACTTTCTAAAATAATCGTCCGGGGTATAGGTCCGTCGGAGCACCGAGGGCTGGATGGGCTCCTTCTTGGCGCTAAGAACGCCGAACTCGATGGGTTTAATATCGATGAGTGGCGAGCTGGGTCGTCTGGACTCGAGACCTAAACAGCCACCGGAAATAACAATGAAGACCGCCACAGACGGGGCAGCCCTGGGCCGCTTTACGAGATCAGCAACCGTTCACAGGTTCGCTGTCGCCACTGCCATCGTCACGGCAGCTCGGCGCCAGGATCTGCTCCACGTGGACTGCGTATATTAAGTCATAGATGAAGAAACAGAGACTTTAAGTAACTTCCCAAAGGTCACACACTTGTAAGTGCAGGAGCCTTACCAGCCTGGCCCATCTGGCCCCAGAGTGTGACTCTAACCATTACCCTATACCGCCTCTACTTCTAAGAGAGTAGCCTCGGGGGCCAGAGTGCCTGGGTCAAATTCCAACTCAGCCACTTTCTCACTACTCATTATTACTCACTTACTCACTAGAAATGAGCCTGGGCACATTATTTAGATTCTCTGGGACTCGGTTTTCCCATCTGTAAAATGGAGTCAATAGTAGCACCCACCTTGAAGATTGTGGTAAAGATTCACCGAGCCAGAGCCTGGGAAGGGCTGGGCACGGACTGTGCCCACAGTAGGAGATCAATAAAGAGTAACGAGTGGTCATATTCAAACCTCATCGCTTAGGGGCTGCCTCTCCCTCCTCCACCAGCCAGCAGAGTTCGCTGCTCCCAAGCCCACCATTCAAACCTCTGCATGTCCCCCTGTCCCAGCAATGAGCTTGCAGCACTTGTTAACTGCCCCACCATCTCTCTCACCAGCTACAATCACGAGACTCTCGCCTGACACGTGAGCGGGATTCTGAGGAGGGTGTGCTGGATGCAAATCACCTGTGTCTCGAGCTGCGCGCAAGACTTGGAAACCATCCAGCCCAGCGCTGTCCACAGAAATGCAAAGTGAGCCAGAAACGCAAGCCTCACACGTAACTTAAAATGTTCTGGCAGCCGTGACTTTTAAAATGTGCAAAAAAAGAGGCAAAATTCATTGTAATCATTTATTTTGTGTAGCCCACTATACCAAAATCCTATCATTTCCACGTGTAACCAATATAAACACATTTTAGTGAGATACCTTCAATTCTCTTTTATTTTCATACTGTCTTCAAAGTCCCGTGTGCACTTTACGCTTCTGGCACGTCTCGATTCAGCCTCCCAGCACTTCAGCACTTAAGTGCTCAAGAGCTACGCGTGGCCGGTGGCTGTCGTACTGGGCAGCGTAGGTCCAGCCCTCCCATTTTACACATGGGAAGACTGAGACCTAAAGAAGTCCAAGGTCCCTCCTCTTCCACTCTGTCAAATTCTTGAACTCTTTTTTTCTACTCCTTTTTTCCTTCTCCATCTACTCCCAGGAAAGATTAGACACTCATTCTCTCCACCTGAGTGGATTAGTTTCACGAATTTTAAGTTTTTATTCTTGGTTAAGTGAGTTTCACTGACATCACCCGAATGAGAGCAGGGAGACTTCCGTGGAGTGAAAGGAGGCTGGGAGTCTCCAGGCTTTATAATCCTTTCTCCCCCACCCGATCCTGCCATTTGGTCAAACACGTACGCTACACAACAGAGCAGGCAAAGTAGGTGGCCAACTTTGACCCATACGTACATTTTGTTTAGGTTTAACAGTAAGGAAATTTCAAAGAAAATCCAGATTACTGGTTTCTCTTTACAAAGATCAGGCAATACTGGGCCCACAAGCCCGCACAGCTACCAGTGGCTACAGCTGAGCAAAGCAGTCACCCACCTGCTTTCAATGGGGCATTAGCTTTCCAATTGGCCACAGTCCCCACCCTGCCCTAGTAACTCTCCGGACAGAGCATCAGCTGCTATTTGTCACTGCCTTAGGGCAACGTTTGTCTCTATACAACCTCTGCACTCGGCCACAGCCACAACCCGCCTGACCCCTGAAGTCACCTGAATTAGCCAACTCTGTTATATAACATAGTAACACCCACCTCTGAGGATCTGAAATGATATACACCGATATGTCAATCATTTGAGCCGATCCCATCAAACTTGTAATTAATAAAAGCAAAAATCAATCAAAATGACGGCTTCTGACTAAACTCAGCAGAAATCAGGCGCAATGCACTTCCCTGCCACACTGTCATTATTTCTCTCTATCCCATCTCCTGGACTGTCACCCTCTGCCTCTCCCCCAGCGACAACCCTGCCCTTCATGTCTCTCCTCGGGAAGGCTGCTGAGTGTCTGGGACAGCCAGCCAGGGCCACCAGATAGTCACGGCAGGAACACTTACTCGAAATCCTCCGGGTCAGGCTGTACGTGGACTTGGACGTGTCTGAGGACGAGCGTCTCCCATCTGGGGAGCTGGTCCGTGGGGTCAGAGGGACTTCGCTGGCTGTGTGGACGGAGTCACCGTCCTTGTCACTGCTCCGGCTGGCCATCCTGGAGGAGGGGACGAGGTCAATGGTTGTCCAGGAATCCCGGGGGACTACCATGTGAACGTCGGCTCTCAGACCCATTTTATGCAACTTGGAATAATGCAAACCTGAAATAGTGTGGTATCCTTAAACTCTCAACAGTGTCTTGCTTTTTGCACAAAATGTGAAATGATATGAAGAAATAGTCCCCAATTTAGAACAATCTGTCAAGGATGTGCATAATTTCAAAGCGAGGGTTGGGTGGAGGGACGTGTAAACTTAGGCTATTGCCACATGGGGGCGCCACTACGGCTAAGTGAAGCCGGAGACCTGTCACTCTTCAGTCTGGAGTGAACTGGGCGGCATCCAAACTTCTGCAAGTGGCTTTTGGGGGCAAGTGTTCTGCTGTTTTAACAGTCACTGTGTCTATAATTTCACATCTTTTAAAAATATCCTATAACAATGTCACTCAAGGGTTCTTTGAGTGGCAGGGCTACAGCTACCAAAGAGCCCTGAGAACCAACGATTTAAGAACAGAAGTTTGGTGTGGAGAAATAGCTATGAATTAGCAGAAGCACCCATGACTCAACGTGCGCCCAAAGAAGATGAGACATGCTAAGAAACTCAAGACGGGGAACGGGGGAGATGATACAGGGTAGTGACTATGAGCCACCCTCTGGGTTTGAACCTTGGCTGGGTGACCTTGGGCAAGCCCCTTTCCCTCTCTGCGCCTCTG
>NW_012148285.1:12483281-12519754 GCF_000956105.1 Propithecus coquereli | reverse complement strand
GCCCGGCCTTTAATTTGTTTTTTAAGAGACAGAGTCTCACTGTGTTGCCCAGGCTGGTCTCAAACTCCTGGGCTCAAGCGATCCCCTCCTGGCTCAGCCTCCTGAGTAGCTGGGAACACAAGTGCACACCTGTGCCCGGCTTAGCTCACGTTGTTACCACAAGGGTGGCTTTAAGCTCCCCCCCAATATTCCAGGTAGGAATGTGGGGGTGGGGGAGGGGAAGGAGGTGGAAAAAGCTGGCGACGTGGCTTTGAGACTGATGCTGCTAATAACATCCGCCTGAGCCTTAATGGCTGCAGATTTATGCCTTCTGAGACCACATCCCCCCAACCTGACATTTAAGCCTGCGGGGAAACTCATCTTGAAAAATGCAAGTTTTGAATTCTCTGAGGTCTTCAGATGCATCCTGTGCATGAAACGAGACTGATCTGATGTTCTTCAAAAGCGACATAAGGGTCACAGCCAAGGCAAGCGTGGGTATGTCGTAAGGGGAAAACGGGATGTTTGCTTGCTTCTTGCTCCCGGGCTGTAAGAAGTGAAGATAGCGGGTAAATGTGGGGGGCAGAGCGATGGGGTCGTACTGTACCCATCTTTCTTCTCTCTCTCCCGTAAATGGAAGCAACGCCATCTTCCAAGGAAGGCAGGACCAAAACATTATAGCCACTGGGCACCTGTCCACCCGCAAGGCCCCGAATCCCAGCAGCCACACTGCACTGCAGCGGCCGCCTCCACCTGTGAAGTCCCAGCAGCCTTCAAGGATCAGCTTTAATGCCACCGCCCTCTGAAGCCCCTCGGACACGCTTGCCTGTGTACGCCCCAAGCCACCCCCCTACACCAGGCCACCTGGCCCTTGGACGTGCCCAGCTACGTTCCCTCTGCCCAGAATGCTCTTCCTGTCCCCTTTACCTGTCTGGCTCCTGCTCATCATTCAGGTCTCTGCTTCAGAGGCCCCCACCCTGTCCCTGAAGGCTCAGCCCACCCCATCAGCCCTATCCTGACAAATTCTTTTTTCCCTCCCCCGTCCTGCACATAACTCGTCTTTAGTGGTGTCTTGCTGATTCATCTTCTGCATCTAACACTAAGCCACAGCCCCACGCGGGCAGCGACGGTGTCTGCTGCGTTTACCGCTGCCGACCTCACCTTAGCGCGGGGCCTGGCGTGCTTGGGGTGTTCCGCATTTCTTTTCCCCAGGAGCGAGTGGATGCTCCCTTTCCGTGGTTCTTATCTTGTAGCACGATTATCCCAGTGCATGTCTTGTCATCCCCTGCCGTACCAGGACACACTTCTGAATGGTGACATCTGTATTTATTATGATCAAAAGTACCAGGTGCTAGCACCTACTATGTGCCAGGCACTGTGCTAAAGGCTCCATATGAACCATCTCATTTCATCCTTAAAACAATCCAGGAGTGGCCGGGGGCAGTGGCTTATGCCTATAATCCTAGCACTCTGGGAGACCAAGGCAGGAGGATTGTTTGAGGCCAGGAGTTCGAGACCGGCCTGAGCAACGCAGTGAGATCTGTCTCTACAAAACAACTTTTAAAAAATTAGCCGGGCATGGTAGTGTGCACTCATATTCCCAGCTACTGGGGAGGTTGAGGCAGGCGGATCACTTGAGCCCAGGAGTTTGAGGTTGCTGTGAGCTAGGCTGACGCCACGGCACTCTAGCCAGGGCAACAGAGTTAGACCTTGTCTAAAAAAAAAAAAAATCCAGGAGTTAATTGTTATTAACTACCCCCACCCTTTACAGATGGTAAATGGAAGCCCCGGGTCAGGTGGGGAGAGGAATAGGTAAGAATTTGCACCACTGTTAAGTGGCAGAATCCAAATTGAGCTCAGCAATTGCAAACTCTGGATGGCACAGTTCTCACTGCTAAGCAGGGCATCTCTGTGGGACCTATAAGAGCTCTGCACATAGTAGGTGCTCAACACATGCTTTTTGGATAAATAAACAACTTGATCTCAATTCACTCTTCAACCAGGGTTTTTCTGGCATTACCCCAAAAGAACCAGTTAGATTGTATAGTTTCCCTGACCTTCACCAGCCCAGTCCAGCCAAGGAGAGCTGGGGGCGCATAGGACATGATCATATGTGACCATTAATGGTGTGTCCCCCAGGATCACATGCAGAGCACACACAAAGGGCCAGCTCATTGCCACATGCCAGTCCACAGAGGCATGTCCTGTGGTTCTGACTCAGATGTCACTGTAGAAACAGCACTGCACAGCCCATACACTTGACATTTTAACTCTCTGTCTGTTTGATAACATGCAACTACCCATTTGGTAAATAAATCTGGGGTAAGCACAAGCTGTAAATTTGCTTTTGAATGATTTAACCCACCACCCCTTTACAGATTTCTCTTTCCATTTTGCATTATGTTGAGTGCTAATAATGCATTAAGTGTTGCCCAGGGTTCAGGAGGGACCTGGTTCATCCTAGGAAGCATAAAGATCATGTACAGTTGTTCAGGCTGTAGACTGCACAACTCTAGACCATGCCATTAATAATGGCCACCAGGTGAATGGCGCCACCTGGAGTTGTGTGGTGTGTTGGCCCTGCTGGGAAAGTTCCAGCCCACTCATCTACTTGTGGCAAAACCATAAGAAGCATTTACCCCGAGGGTCCCAATCCTCTCGCCCCCCAAAAGGGTTCCCTGCTTGCACAAGGGTCAGCCACCAAGGAAAAACACGACTGTCTTCTAACTTGCTGTTAGAACCTGGGTTGTGCATCTGTAACACTTAACATCTGGGTATCTGGGGGCAAACAGGTATCTGACTGTGATTTCAATATCTATGAGGGGTCTCCACTGGTGCAGAAGAAAATCGAACTTCCTTAATCTGGCATTCGAGACCCTACACAACCTGAGCTTGCAGGCTCATTTTCCATGATTTCCCCAACTCTTCCTAGATGTAGCATCTCTTTGTGGTGTCTGTCCACCAGGGGTCCATTCCCTCCTCTCTGGTCACAACACCCAAATTGTCGCTAGAAAGGTCAGCAAACTCCAGAGCCAAGTTCGCCGCCTGATTTTGTAAATGAAGTGTTATGGGAACATAGCCATGCCCATTCATTTACATATTGTGCTTCCGCACAATGGCAGAAGTAAGTAGTTGCAGTGGAGACCATATGGCCCATAAAGCTAAAATATTTACTATTTGGTCCTTTACGAAAAAAAGTTGCCAACCCCTGGTCTACTAGCCTAGTTCATGTGTCTCAGATGGGAACGCGCATTTCCCTGGTTCCAGGGTGGGCAGGCAACCTGGCACGACTCTAGCACTACTTCCTCCAAGTGAAAGTGATTGGATCAAGTGATTGGTACATAACCCAAGCCAGGCCAAGGAGAGTCTTTCCTGGTTTTCAGATGCCATGGTGACAGAATGTAAGTCTAGTGCTGCCACGTGGAGAAAGCAAGCTTAAGAATGAGGTCAATACAGAAGAAACAGAGAGAGGGAGAGAGACTCCATGACATCATTTGAGCCCCTGGATCCAGCTATGCCTGAAGCCATTATCCCTGGGTTTTTTCACAACAAGACCTTATGCAGGACTGATCTATATAGTATGCAGGGTGTGAATGCACAACTCTAAGGGATGATGGACTTACATACCTGCCTTATCTCCTATACAAGATTTTAAATCCCATGAGCATGGTAATGGGACCCTACCTAGCCTCGCACTTACCACAGTGCTTGGCACACTCTGTACTTGAGAAATAACTACCGAAGAAACTGAGATGAACTTTTCAACTGGATGACCGGCACTTTCCGGATTCAACTGCTGCCTATAGGTCGGTCAGTTGGTCAACAACAATTTTTTTTGAGTTAACAAGAGAGATAAAAATCCCTGCCCTCAACGGGGTTGGCACTCTTGTGAGCGTAGCTTTAAAGACACCAGATGGGCTAAGCTAACCTCTGCCACGCAGACCACTGGAAAATGGGAATTAGCTCTTGATCAATGAGTTGCTTTTACCAAACATCTCAACTCTACACACAGCTCACGAATAATGGAAGAGTTCCTTAATACGGCCTTTCCATCAGCTTAAGGAATCTCTACCAATACCTAATGATGACAGAAATGAATACTTACAGAGCTTTTACCAGTGTGCTAAGCATGTTCTATGCATATCTCATTAACTCTCCATAATAACCCTATAAAAGTGCTTTATTATTCCCATTTTACAGATGAAAAAACTAAGACCAAAATAGGGAAAAAAAGAATCACTTACATTTATGATTACCAACAAGGTGTCAAGCATTCTTAAGCACATTTCCATATGCAAATTCGTTTAATCGCTGTGACAACTCTGTGAGATAAATACTATTCTTTTTATCATGCTTATTTTACTGATGGGAAATCAAGGCACACAGAGATCAAACAACTTGCCCAAGGTCACAGAATGAGAAAACAGTAGTAGAAACAGGATGTGAACTCACATTGACACAAAGCCACTTTGCTAGGGAAATATTTGATACTTGCTTCTAAGTAGAGAAAATGAGAGGCCTGAGGCGCTCGAGACTTCTGGAATCTCAGCCCAAGGATTTCGCTGAGACAGCACTACCCCAACCCCTACCAGGCTCCAGCTGTGGGCCCTGGTGCTGTCTGTCTCCCTCCCTGGGCCTGCCCCTACGGATCATGAGAAGTTGCACTCGGTGACTTCCAGACCCTTCCCAGCCCTGGCCTTCCTGGATCTGTCCACTCTGACCACATCCCTCTCCCAACCACAGAGAGGTGGACCAGACACGTGGCTGAGAAGCTTCAAAACTGCGTTCCCAAAATATCTGAGCGACTGGCAGATGGAGATGTTGGATGCAGGCGCGGGAGGAGAGCGAACTGGAAATAAAATGAAAGATGCCAGAGAGAACATAAACAGCGTTGGAGGACAGGATGGAGCCCGGAGGTGCTTTTCTGCTTCCCTGTTTCTGAAGTTCTTGTTCAGACCAGCAAAAAGGCACCTGTTTGTTCATTCCACCCGCCCATCCATGCAACAAATATTTATTGAGCATCTACTATGGGCAGGCACTAGAGCAGGTGCTAAGACAACCTATCACACTGACTTGGATAGAAACCCTCAGAATTTGGTCAAGCCTTGAAGAATGTAGATGCTCACAGATCTCTTTTCTTGTTCGGAACGACACTCCACGTGACTAACAGTGCCCACACGCTTAGCGTTACACGGTTCGTATCTCAGAAGGCCCGATGGGAAGGCAGCTGAACCGAAACCCCACCACCAGCTGGTCTCGCCAGCTTGCCAAACTACACGAGGAGCACAGCACTCGGCCCCATCCGCAGCAAAGGTGTCAATGGAAACTCAGCTTCCCCTCTTTCGTACCCCCAAATCCCCCCTCCCGTGGCCCAGACCCCCCACCCCCGCCTGACCCCTTCAGAAAAAGAGAAAAGGTCTTGGAATTGATTTCAAGGCAGTTCAGAGCAGTTTTACTTACAGCCAGGGAGGAGTCTGGGCTGGGAAAGGTCCCAGAATTTCAACTTCATCCTCACTCGACTGGCAACAGCTGGACTCGTAGCACTTCTGACAGCAGTGCCGGCAGGTCCATCTGCACAGCAGCAGATCAGAGATTCTAGAAAGAAAACCCTGAGGCCGTCGGGGAAGGTGGGCAGGGGGGAGGGGGAGAGGGGAAGTGGGAAGCGTGGAGAAGGGGAAGAGGAGAAACAAGACCCCAAATTACAAGCAGCCGATCCCCGATGAGAAATAAAGACGTTCGATAGCTCTGGCTCTGCTGCCGAGCACTTAGAACAAAATGTTTTCCGTCTCTGTTTACCAACTGCAGGCACAGAGGTAGCGAACACCAACTCACTGGAGCCATCGGCAGCAGGCAAAACATTTGCAGGTATTTTCTTTTGTAGTTTACGTGAACGTCTTTCTTGACGTGTGGGTGGTTTGTACATCAGGAGGGCTATACAATATGTTCTCGAAACACAATGAATATTACTCTGTCTTCTTGAAAGCAAAGAAAAAAAATTTTTTTTTAAAAATCTCTGTTTCAGTGACACGAAACAGAGATAATCAAACAGAATAAGCAGGGGATGGGGAGGGAACCTCGTCAACTAGCGTCTGTTTCACGGGGATTTCCTTTCGGTAGAAAGGGACGAAATCTGTGCTGTTATCAACATCAGGTTATTATTTAATACCCAATATCCACACAGCTCTATGTTAAGACTCCAAACGAAAGGCAAGCATTACTTGATTAAAAACCAGACCAAACACATCATCGAATTAACCCACCTCGTTTAATGGTTCCAACTGCCCTTTTAGAGATCCATGATGAAGCCACGGGGCGCAAGGGGGTGAAAGGGTTACAAAAAGAGAGAGACAAGACCAGTTTAGCAATATTCCAGCGACTCAAAACAAGAAAGAAAAAGAAAGAAAAAAAGCCCTGCATCTTTCCACTTACCATCCTGGGAAGGGAGGTGACTTCCTAACAAGGTGTTGCTATTTTCAGGGGTGCTGGGAGCCTCCTGGTTAACCAACACCGAATAAATGGGAAACTTTAGCATTTCGATTTGATTTGCACCGTATGCTGTTATGAATCAGAGCGGGCGGATAGATAGTCATGCTATCCAATGCAGCCACACTTCAAGAGAAGAGCAAACCTTCCTATACAGAAATAGCCATGAAGCCAACCCAAAGGGACATGATTAGCTATCGTGCAGGCAGGCACAGAGTGGATGTCACTTGGCTCCCCCGCCCTCCTGGAGGCCCTACCTTCCAATTCTGCTCCAATGGTGACGGTGGGGAGTTGCATATGACCACCCACAATAGAGGGAACCCAAAAGGAAGCCACAATCTGGTCCCCTTGAGGAGGGAGGGCCTCCGTTTCTTTCGTGGCCCCACCCCCCTCCCCATCTTCTTCTCCCGCCTTCCCAAGGCACAGACTCCCTCCTCCTCTTGCAGATGGCTTTCCAAATGGGCCAAGTAAACCAGGCAGGTGAGGAGGAGTCCTGCAGCCCAGCCTAGGCGAATCCCAGAGGTGAACTGAGGTGCGTCCCAAACTCAGAACTTTGAATCAAGAGGGAGAAAGTTACTATCTTTTCCAATTTTCTTTCACGGAGGAGAAGGTCTCAGTTTGGTACCATCGGAAGTTAACGTCTTCCTACCGCTTACTAATTCCCCCCGCCCCTCCATTTAAAAGAAGAAAGCAGACTCCCAGCGCAGAGCCGTGGAGACAGCCATACCGCGCCGGAATTTAATAATGTGGCATTGTTCCCATTGTGTTTATTTTTCCAGTTGCCTCCTGCTCGTATCACGTGATCCTGGTTTTCTATTACGGCAGTGTCATAAAGTTCCCTTTTCATATGATTTTTTAAAGTAAACATAAAAATTCCATTTTTAGCAAAAAAAATTAAGTTAATAATCGTACAGGTGGTGGAACAGTACATGGCCCGTGAAAAATTCAAAAGCCTTGAAGTGGTAAGGGAGCAAACTGCAGCTCGGGAAACAGTCAAAGGCCCTCATCACAAACTCTTTCAAAACTAAAACCCAAACCATACACAGAATAAGACCTGAAGGTGCTGAGGGGACACACAACCAGCTGGGTAGAGAAATATTAGTCCTGGCCTCGCCAACAACCAATCATGAGACTTGGGCAAGTCAGGGGGCCTCTCTGAGCCTCAGTTACCTCTTCTTTAGTGGAAGGGCTACTCCCTACCTCTGAGGGGTGCTGTTGAGATGAGATAGGACATCGTGCAAATGCTTTCGTGCTGCCTGGCTGCAAAATAAAATGTACCCTTTCTGCGAGGAGAATAGGGTGAGTTGTCAAGACCCAGTGGAAGCTAGCAGGCACCAGGTATTGTTCTGGCAGCTACAACAGAGAGGAAAGCAGCAAAAAGCTATGCCCTCACGGGGCTTCCATGAGAAAGTGCTTTAAAATGCTTAGAATAAAGGGCAAAGATAAAGTGATACTTTTCCACAACAATCCATGGTGATTCTCTTAATTTAGGGAAACATTTCCTGGACATGTGGTGGTCCAAAAAGACCATTTATAAAACCAAGGTGACCAGAGACAAGGCCACTTCATGCCCTTGCTGAGGAACAACCACCGAGATTTCGCAAGCGTCAGGTACAAGATGAGTGTTGGAGAACAAAGAAACCGAGGAAGATGAAAGAGAAAAGGGAAGGGGGTCTGCACTGGGTCCACGAGGACGCTGTGTCTAACACCAACGGAAGAGAACAGATTGAGCCAGAAAGAGGAAGGAGAACCCATTCCAAATAGAGTCCAGCCTCGCAGCCTGCTTTTGTTCAGCCCTCGATCTAAGAATAATTTGTGCATTTTTAAATGGTTGAAAAAAATCGAAAGATCAATACTTCCTGACTCGTGTAAAGTACATAAAGTTCAAATTTTGGTGTCTACAAATAAAGTTTTATTGGAACACAGCCACGCCCACCTGTTTACTGCTATCTGTGGCTGCTTTGGTGCTACAACTAGAGTCCAACAGTTGTGACAGAGACCATGTTGGTCTCGAAGAAAAAAAATACTATCTGGCACTTTACAGAAAAAGTCAAACACCTTGTTCTAGAAGGAAAGCCAACATCATCGGGCCGTCCGCACAGGAGATGTTTAACATGTCTCTCACCGGTCCCCACTATCTTGCGTTTTATATCCCACCATGACCCCTAAGCAGCTGTGTGGCCTTGGGAAAGTCACTTAACTTCTCTGTGCTGAAGGTGGTCATTAAGAACGACAGAAGCTGTTCCAATGCTCATTTCTCTCTAGACTGTGCATTCAGAGGGGCGGGAACTGTGCTGTTTTCATCACTGTACCCTCACATACTAGGGGGTCACCCAAGTGTGTGTTGAGCGACTATTGAATAGCCCCCCAACGACATTCAGCACACGGTGGGTGTATAGTAAATGTGACCTTCATTGAACTTGAGAAGAGGAACCCGCGATTCCATGACAGGGACGCCAATCCAGGGAATCAAGCCAGGAGAGGAATGGGAGAGGCTCTGCCAGGTGACAGAGCAGAGCTCCTGGCAGACTGAGAAGTCTGAGGACAAGATGAAGGCATGTGTAAACCAGAGGGGAACCAGGGGACCGGCAGCCCCCCAGCTGAGGCTGAGGGGACGAGATGTGAGCCAAGATGCACCCTGGACGTGGGAGCCCCTGAGCTTCTCTGCCGGGCTCAGGGGAGCCAGCCCCAGAAGCCAGCAGCTCAGCGGGTCTCACTGCGGGTCTGCCTGCTCGACCTTGGCGCTGACCTGTGGCCACCTCCCTCCCTGCAGAGCAGCAACGTTTCTTAATCAAGAAGTCCAGCCTACCCCCCAAAAAAGCCGCCTGGAAATCACTTCAGCTCACGGATTCTGGGGGGAGTTTCTTCAGTGGGGGTCCACACCTCCCACACCCCAGTGCAATGGACTAAAGTGGCCGACTCCCCTCCCCTTCACCAGCGCGCCTTTGGCCTCTGAGTGTCCCCCACCCCTCGGCACCCATGCCCGGGAGAGACGACGTCCTTGTCCCTCCTGGCCGGAACAGCTGCCTCGGGCTCGCTCTGCCGGCCAATTAGCCGGAGCCGTCGCCACGGTAACGGCAGCTGGCGGGCCAGGCGGCTGGCGCGCCCCGGGCCGCCCTCCCCGCGGCCCCTCCCCTGGGGTGGGGTGCCAGGGGCTGGGGGGAGGGGGAGAAGAGTCCGCCCCACCCCCCAGTCCCTTCGCAGGAGGCGAGGGCGCGCGAGCAGAGTCCACATGGCGCCCCCCATCCCGGGGTCTGGGGGTCCCTAGCGCCTGCTCCCGGGGCGCACCGCCGCTGCTGCACAGGTTGCTCGGGCACCCTTTTTCTCGAAACAAGTTTTCGGGAGGCTAGGCGCGTGCCCTCCCTTCCGCGCGCTCCCAGCCGGAGGGGGCGCGGCACCCCCACCCCCGGCCCGGACCTTGCCCCCGGCCCCAGCCCTACCTGGATGTACGCCATTTTCGCCCGCGCGTACTCACTCCGGCCCGGGCATGGCGCCGCCACGGCCACTTTGCCCTCGCCAACCGGGGAGGGGGGAGAAAGCAAAGGGGGAAAGGAAGGAAAAAGCAGCCGAGTGGCCCCAGACGTGACTGGCGTGGCTGATGAGCGGCGCCCGCCCCTCCGCCGGCCGCCCCGTCCTTGCCTTTCCCTGCGTTCCGGCTCCCGGAGTCGGGGCCACCTCCCCGGTTCGGGGAGATCGGGAGCCCAAGGCCCCCGCCTCGGCCTCTCTCGCTGTCCCGCACTCCCCGCGACGCGCTCCCCAGGCTGGAATACGGCCGGGGCGCCTGGGCAGGGAGCCCGGGGCAGCCGCGGGGACTGCAGCGACCCCGGCGCGGGCGGGGCGGAGACGCCGGGGCCCGGGCGTGCGGGAGGCGGGGGAGGGGAAGGGGATGGGGACGGGGTGGGAGGAGGTGGGAGGGGGCGGCGCACAGGTCAGCCCATCCAGCCCTCACAGGGCTGACACCTACCGAAAGCAGAGCCCCGGGGGCGGCCGTGAAGCCGAGGGGACACAGTCCAGCCCGCCATGGAGTCTGCAGCGGGGAGGGTCCTCCCCATCCAGCCCTCTCCCCAAACCGGGTCGGAAAAACTTTATTCCCGCCCCACCCGACGCGCCTAGGACGGTTGCGGGGAGGCACGCAGAGGCTGCATGGATGGGAGCCCCGAGCTAAGGCGGGCGTGGGGCGCCGGGAGGGAGATGCCGCGGCCGGGGCTGCAGGGGGCGCGCGGAGAGAACGGAGCGCCCCTTTACCCCAAACCTGCCCGAGTTGCGCCCTGGACGCAACAGGTCTAGCGCGGGGCGGCCAGGCAGCGCCACCCAGCGTCGTGCCCGGCCTCGTGCGCGCCTCTGCCCGCGGGCAGCCCCGAGCCGGCGAGTGTGCGTCCTGGGGCGTGTCCGCCGCCCGCCTGCCCGCGTGGCTGGGGCGCCCTGGGCCCGAAGGCCTCCACCAAACCTCCCAGCCCAAGGCCTCCCGTCCCCAGGCGTCGCATCCCAAGGCCACAGAGCTTGGTCCGGCTCTCTGCAGAGAGATTCGAGGTGGAACATTGCCCTCCGCTGGTTCTCTCTTTAAAATGCCCAGCCAGCTCCTGCTGCTGGTGACCAGTTTATCAGCCTTTTAATTTCAGCCTCCCCGCGCCTCTCTCTTTTCATCAGTGAAAATGGAATAAAATCTCTGCCCTGCCTATGCTCCAGGTCTGTTTTATGGCAATAAATGAGAAAATGAATGTGGAAGTAATAAACAGAAGATGTAACATACATGTGTGTATATATTTTGTGTAAAAATCTAGCAGATGTATACGTTTTTGAGTATGATGTATTGAATTTGTAGCGCATAGCATGCAACACATACTGAGCTCAACACTGCACAAGCTTTATTGCATTTCATCCTCCTGGACCTGGATGACTCCTACACAGCCAGCACGGTGCCTGACCACAGCGGGCACTCAGTAACTGTTTTTGTCTTTGCTGTTGGCTCCATTTCCTAAGGAAGGTGCTGCGATTATCCCCAATTTACAGGTGAGAGGTAAAGCCACCTACCAAGGCCTGATGGCTGGTAGCAGGAGGCACTGGCCTTTGAACCCACACATACGCACTCCCGGCCACTTTGCAGTATCTGCCCACAGTCTTTCTCCAGCACTGATGGGGAGGTGTGCTTGGTGAGGAGTGGGCTTCGCCCAGGAGGGGTGTCTCCTGGGATGGCTGCCCTTGGGGGGTGTCAGGGAGGCAAAGGAGTTTCTTAGGTGTTCCCGTGAATAATACCAACTAACCCTTTTTGAAGTCTGTGTGCCAGGCGCTGTTTTCAGTCCTTTATACAAGTTCTACCTTTTAATTCTCTGATTTCCACAAGGCAGGCAGTATTGCTATCCCACTCTTGATGAGAAAAAAAGAATGCATAAAGAGGTGAAGTATACGGCTTCCAGGAGCTGGGATCCAAACCTAAACTTGGATCCTTCACCTATCGCCTGTATCATTCTGCCTCATAATGCCTGATCTTGGGGGACAGAGGAGGAACCACCCAGGATTTTTTGGTACCCTAATCTAAAACCTGAAGTTGTCTGAGAATACTAAGCATTCCTCCTCCAAGGGAAGAGTTTATTTAAAATGAGGATGATAGAACCTACCTCTGATATTATCAAATGCTTTAATCATATGCAAAGAACGTGGCACAATAGGTGCTTAATAAATGCTTGGTGAATGAGTAAATGGCCAGTAATGACAGCTAACATGGATGGTTCCAGCTCTCAAGTCAAGTGGTTATGACCGAATGCTGAGCACCTCATGTTTGTTCTTGTTTAATCCCTGCTAGAGCCCTACAAGGTGCGTGCTGCCATGCTCCCCACGTTACCGATCCCCGGAAGCTGAAGTTCTGGGCTGAGAGGCAAAGCGGGAGCCCAAGGTAAACAGGTGAAAGGAGACAAGGACAGGGTAAAAATGCACATCTGGTTGGCAATAAAGGCCCAGCTCCACGGCCACCCCTCGGGTGAAAGAAGGGACGAGAAGTACGTGTAAGTCTTTATCAGGGGAGTGTCAGATATCACTCTGAGACTGGATTCCAGTGTCCCAGGGCTCTGCGAGTCTCTCCCTGCCTTTGACAGGGACCCAAAGTCTGGCTTCGAGGTGCAGCCTGGTCTCAGACCAAGGCCGTGCCTGTTGACGAGGCAGCTGGCTCTTTCGCAGATCTCGGTGGAGAAATCCCCGGTTCAGGAGATGACAAATACATGGAATTATATGTGACCTGTGGTGTGATAAAAGGAGGCTCAGGGGACTTCGGGGATTACACAGGAGGGGCCCAGCATGATGAGGGTCACAGAAGGCTTCCTGAGGAGGCTGGCATTAAACTGAGTCCCAAAGAACCGAACGAAGGTGGGGAGATTATTCTAGAGCTCAGTGGTGCTTAATTGGGAGGTCCACGGATAGATTCCTAGGGGGTCCATGAACTGAAAAAGGAAAAATGTTATATCTGCAATGTCAGTAACCTCTTCTTGGAATTTAGTATTTCCTTCCATTATAAATGCAGGCAACAAAGCAACACAATATCAGCACTTTTTGTTGGGACTTTGTCACCAACAGAAATCATGTACATTCACATCACGTTACACTTGTTGCGAATGACTTGAAGTTCCATTTATACTTTTTTTTTTTTTTTTGAGACAGAGTCTCACTGTGTTGCCCCGGCTAGAGTGCCGTGGCGTCATCCTAGCTCACAGCAACCTCAAACTCCTGGGCTCAAGCCATCCTTCTGCCTCAGCCTCCCGAGTAGCTGGGACTACAGGCATGTGCCACCATGCCCGGCTAATTTTTTCTATATATTTTTAGTTGTCCAATTAATTTCTTTCTAATTTTAGTAGAGACGGGGTCTCGCTCTTGCTCAGGCTGGTCTCGAACTCCTGAGCTCAAACAATCCGCCTGCCTCGGCCTCCCAGAGAGCTAGGATTACAGGCGTGAGCTACCGTGCCCGGCCCATTTATACTCTTTATTGCTTGAAAGTTAGAATAGTTATTAGGCCCACTGCTAGATCTTTCTAGTTAATGGGTTAATAAAGAAGCACATACATTATCATACTTAAATTTGTTTAACTATTTTAATAACTGTCTATCAAGGTAATTATAATTTCACTATCATCCTAAGTATTCTATTCTATGATTTTAAAAACATTGTTCTGAGATGGGATCTATAGGGTTCAACAGACTTCCCGGGGTTCCATGGCACAGAAGAGAATAAGAACCCCTCAAAGTAGCATGTGCATTAGCTTAGAGGTGAGAGGGGCCGCTGCAAGTGGTTTTCGCGCTGGAGTGTGGGGAGAGTGGGGTGCCAGGTGAGGGTCAACAGGTAGGAGGGGCCAGATGTCAGGCAGCCTCCTGAGTTACCCCACAAAAGAGCAGGGAGGATCGTGATCAGAAGGATTTTTGGCAGGTATGTGTGTGCCTGTCCGTCTACCTGGCTGTCTTTGGGCAGGGAGTAGACAAGCCTGGAGGCAGGGAGGCCAGTACAGAGGCTGTGGCGATAGTCCAAGTAAGAAGTGATGCAAGTCTGAACCAAGGCCACGGCAGTGAATCAGTGGCAGTACCTGAGTGAGCGGTGATGCGATCGTGGAGGCAGGGAGGGCGGGAGGAGGGCTGGTGTGCTGGCAGGGGTGGGAGGTGGGGAACGGAGAAGGGTTTTATGTTTGGATATGTTGAGTCTCAGGTATGTATTATTAAGGTTCCTAAAAGAAGCCCAGTCCAATCCAGCTTGAGCCAAAAAGCATTTATGAGCTCATTAACCGGGAGGCCCAAGTGCAGATCCTGTGGGCGTGGCTGGAGTTGGGGATGCAGCCGAAGCCACCAGGGATCTCTGGCTCTCTGCGTCTCACCTCTTCACAGCTCCTCTCCGAGCATTAGATCTTTCCCCCCTGGAGTAGGTGTGCTTCACGTGGCAGAAAAATAGCCACTAGTGGTCTTAAGTTTATATTTTTACGGTTTGTGCTCCAAAAGGAAGAGAGATTTTGTGTCAAATCTTATGGAAAACGTCTGGTCCTGTTACGGTCGCGTGCCTACTGTGTCCAGAGGACCCCGCACTCTGCTTGAGTCAGCCTGGACCAGGTGACCAGAGGTGTGTGTGCATCGTGAGACAGAATCCCACCAGGACCACGTACAGAGGGGAGGAGCTTGTTCTCTAAGAAGAAGGTTCTGGGAGACCAAAACAACATGCCCATGATGAGGTGGCTGTAGAACATCCAGGCGGAGGTGTCCAATGGGCGGATTAGATGGTTCTGGAATTCGGCACCTCCTAACACAGAATGACACTCAGAGCTGATGATCAGGGAATGAGACTTCAGTCACCCCCTAAAGGCACTTCTGGGCTCATGTCTATCTCCATCTTTTGAAAGGAGCCAGGCCTCTCACTGTCCCCTCGAACACCCAGCCCTGGATGGCAGACATGGCACACAGTCATAATAACAGTCTTCTCTTCACGACCCTTAAGAAGGTAGTTAGAGGTGGCAATGCGAACCCCAGTCCTGAAACTACCTACTATAATTAAAAAGCGCCAGAACCGCGGGCCGCGTGAATTCTGTTTGGGTGTCTTTCTATTTCTGCTGGGCGGGCCCACGGCACTTGTCTCCTAAGTCAGTTTTAATTATACAGCTTCCTGAGCAAGCCATTCAGATCCTGTTTTAGCTGTACCTGTAGCCCTGGGCAGTGTTTCTGAATGTTGGGGAAGTACTCAGTCTGAAGTAGGAACGGCAGCCTTCTGTTAAGCATGATTAACAGGCTGACATAACCAAGTAATTGCGAACAGGAGTCAGAACCTGCCATCCTCGCCGGGGGCAGCGTGGTTTGATAGCAAGAGATCTAGCTTCTAGTCCAGCCTCACCTGCATAACAGCCGTGTGACCTCGGGTAAGCCACTCCACCTCCGGGAGCCTCAGTTTTCCTCACCTGCAGAATGGATATAACACTTCCCTGCTGGGGCTGGTGTGAGATATAGCAAATGAAAAAAATGCATTTGAAACACTGGCGCATAGTTCGCCAATAGTGGTTCTCTGTTTCTTTCCCCCAAAGTATATATTTAACCTGTGGCCATGGTGTGTCTTGTTTTACAGTTGGAAGGGAAGAGCATGTCAAGGAGGAAGAAAGGCATGGAATGACATGGAAGTTAAAAGCCTGGACTCTGGAGTCACCTAGACCTGGGTCTGAGTCGTGCCACCGGCCACATGCTAGCTGTGTGACCTCGGGCATGTTCCTCTGGGAGGCTTAGCATCCTCAGTGAATGGGATGCTGACTGTCACTGCTTCATGGAGGTAAGGATTCAATGGGCCGAACTATCTCTTAGTATAGCACCTGCCACCAAGGAGGAACTCCATAAATGCTAGCGATTGCTATTTTTTATTTTCAAAATATAAACACATCACACAGACAGGTTATATTATTACCAGTAACTCTGCTAGGTGCTTTATTTACCCTGAACCATTTTTGGTTTTTGTTCGTGGCCAACACTGAGAAGAGAGAGTGCCACAGCACACACTAGGACAGTCGTTTTCAAACTTGATTGTGCACAGAAGGTGCGGGGGACTGTCTGGTGACACTCCCTGTTCTCACACTCCTCACCCAGAGATCCTGAGGCAGCAGGCGTAGAAGTGGGGTCTGAGGATATGCGTTTCCTAACAAGCTTCCCTGAGATGCTGATGCAGGTGGACTAAAGTTTGACCTTGACCTTAGCATGCCGGGACATCATCTTTGCAACGTTCACACACTTCCTACCTAAGAGGAAGCTTGCCGCCAGCCAGGCTGTCTCGTGAGTGACGTTCCACTGTTGGAAGGGCCAGGGTGGGAGATTACACAGAGGTGGGGGATGGGCCTAAGGGGGCCCACAGCCCTGCAGATGTTTGACTCACCCATGAAGCTTGACCTCCAGCTGGTCCCTGCCTCCTACCAGACATCTCTTCATCTTGCATGCTGTCTGCTGGCATCACTCCTAAGGATCTTGCTTAGATGAAGGAGTCTGACTGTCTAGCCTTCGAAATGTCCAGAAACCCCCTCCCCATCCTACCTGTAGTCCCCCACATTGGTTCAAGAATTTCCACTGCAGATGTTCCTGGCTGAGGCTGACAGCCACAATCAGCCAAACCCTCTCCACCCTATGATTCAGAAAAGAGTAGCTAATTATTTAGTCTTCAAGAAGGAAAATCTGAGGGCAATTTAATCATGGGTTGCAAACATATGATGGGTTATTAGCAGGAAGCTGGTGACCACCTGTTTCCCCTCTCTGCTATGGCTAGGAAGGACAGAGCTGGGATTTAACTGCAGAAATAGAAGAGCGTGCCTGGGTAGGCACAAGCATTGACAGCGCTGATGTGGTCACAAGGGGCAGCATATGAAGTCTGCTTTCCTGGGATTTAGGACAAGGAAAGAAGCTTTGGATCTGATGTGTTGTCTCCTCCAGAAGCAGGGCGGGGAGCATGATATTGTGCACAACTTCGAGACGGGGATTTTGTCTTAGTCTGGAACCCTGGCACCCGGTGCACTGTAGACCAGCACTTCTCCATGCATGGTCCCTGGGCCAGCAGCATCAGCATTGCCTGGGATCTTGCCAGAAATGCAGAATCCCAGGCCCCACCCACAGCGACTGAATCGGAAACTCTGGAGGGCAGCAAACCCTCCAGGAGATGCTGATGCTGGCGGAATTTACTGTGCATCCCACTCAGGCAGTCTCGTTCCATGCAAGTTGCAGATTCAGTAAGTCTGGAGCATGGCCTGGAATTCTGCATTTCTAACAAGCTGTGAGTGACGCCAGCGCTGCTAGTCCATGTACCACAGAGCAGCGAGGATCCGCAATAGACGGGTTGGCCCCTGCACACACCTGAGGGCTCAGCCCACTTCCACAGGAAGCATGAAAAGGACCAGACAGCAAATGGACCCAGTCCCGGGGCCAGGGGGACACAGTAGAAAGAATGTGGAGTCCCAGAGACAGAGTTCAAATGGGGACTCTGCTGCTGACCAGTTATGTGAGCCTCAGTTTCTTCATCCGTAAGCGGGTATGTGCATGCCAGGTGGTTGGGGTGCAGATGGAATGAAGGAGTTGGAAGCCCCTGGCATAGTGTTTGGCATGTGGTGCCCACTCTGCCGTGCAATTTCTTGTAATGATTAATGATCAGTTTCCACGTGATGGTGCCAGCCCCTCTGATGATTGGGGTGCCCACCAATCACGCATGACAACGTGTTCTCTCTTTCCCTCTCTCTGCCTTGACCAGCTGCCTGCCTTCTAGAGCCTCGTGCGTAGCAGACAATGCAAGGTACCCACCAGCATCCCTCTCCCGCTCTCCTATGGAAACAGAGTTGTGCTGGGAATGTGGCTGCCCAGCTAGAATCCACATGATTGGTTGATTGACGTTCCTGACTTTCAGACCGAGCTGGATTCAGGAGCTCAAACCATGCTACTGGTTCTCTGTGTCTCCACCTCTCATTTCTTCTTCAGTCTATCTACACAAATCCCCGAAATGCATTCCCAGCCCACGTACCTTCTCTGAACTCCAGGACACCATATATAACATGCTTTTCCTTCTCCACCTGCATGTTTAAGAATGGGGCTTTTCAGACGATGGCTAAATTCAGCCTCCCACCTGTTTTTGTAAATACAATTTTACGGGAACATGCGTGTTCTGTGGTAGCTTTCATGTGGCAATGGCAGGGTTGAATAGTTGTGGCAGAGACTGTATAGCTTGCAATGCCTAAAATACTGACTATCTGGCCCTTTACAGAAAAAAATTTCTGACCCCTGTCCATGAAGCATAACAAATTTTATATTCCTAAACCAAATTTCTGACCTGTCCCCTAACCTGCTAAACCTGCCTCGCCCACTGTTTTCCCTCTTCAAGTTGCTCAAGTCAGAACGCTTGGAGTCATCCTTGAAATAAAAAAACATATATGTATGTATATCATGTACCCTACATCCAATCAGCAAAGCCCTGTTGAGACCTGTTCTCCTTACTTTCAAAATATACCCAGAATCTGACAATTTCTCATCACTTCCACCCTTGCTAAGGTCCCATCATCTCTCCCCTGGACTATTTCAGTAGCTTCCTAACTGGGCTCCCTGTTTTCTCCATAAACCACCCCAACCTGATACTCTGTTTTCAACCAACAGCCCAAGTGAGCTGTAAAAACATAATTAGGGCTGGGTGTGGTGGCTCATGCCTGTAATTCTAGCACTTTGGGAGATGGAGGCAGGAGGATCACTTGAGGCCAAGTTCAAGACCAGCCTGGACAACATAGCAAGATCCCCATCTCCAGGTGGTGTGCCCCAGGAGTCCCAGCTACTCAGGAGGCTGAGGCAGGAGAATCGCTTGAGCCCAGGAGTTGGAGGTTGCTGTGAGCTATGATCATGCCACTGCACTCCAGCCTAGGCAACAGAGTGAGACCCTGTCTTAAAAAAAAAAAAAAGTCAGATCATGTCACTTCTTTCCTCAAAACCCCTCCAGTAAATTTCAATCTCACTTAAAGTAAAAGTCAAAAAGGTCCCACATATCTTGGACCCCCAGTATTTACCTCTTTGTCCTCATTTTTCCTACCCTCCCCCTTCCGCTCCAGCCACACTGGCTTCCTTGCTGTTCTTTAGCACCAGGCGAGCTCCCACCCCAGCACCTCTGCACTTGTACCTTCTTCCTGCTACACCCTCTCCCTACAATCCCCCATGACTCACTCTTTCACCTCGATGACAAGCAGCTTCTAAGATGGCCCACAGTGATCCTCACCTCCTGGTACTGACACACTTGTGTAACCTCCCATTGAGCATGGGCAGGACCTATCACAGGTGATGAGATGTCACTTCTGTGATTAGGTTATGTATTTCTGCTTTGCTGGCAGACTCTCTCCCTAGCTGGCACATGGCAAGGAACCTTGGGTGCCTAGCTGGGATCTGAGACCCTCAATCCAATAGCCCTAGAGGAACTGAAGTTCTGCCAAGTAATCATGTGAGTTTAAAACCTAGTCCTTCCCCTATTGGACCTTCAGATGAGACCCAACCCCAGCCAACATCTTGGCTAAAGACTTATCAGAGACCCTGAATCAGAGGACCCAGCAAAGCCACACCCAGGCTCCTGGTGCGCAGAAACTGTACGGTAATAAATATATGTCCTTTTAAGCAGCTAAGTATATGGTACTTTGTTATACTTCACCTTCGCAATCTGATCTTCCTTGACTGTTCTCTGTAAAATAGCAAACTTTATTCTCTGCCAGGAACTCCCAGCTCCCCTTCCCTGCTTAATTGTACTCCATAATGCACATCAGCATGTGACATATCTTACACTTTTTATATTTTTGGGGGTCTGTCTCCCCAACCAGAAGTAAGCTCTATGAGCACAGGGGTTTTCTGTTTCTTTCACAGCTGTATCCCTAATAGCTAGAATAGAACCTAGCATGCAGAAAGCACTCAATAATATTGTTGAATAAATGAATGAATGAATTTTGCTGACAGTCTTCCTCCACATCAGTGGACAGGGCACTAGTGGATGCCAACTTTAATTTTCTGAGAACAGCAATCCTGGTTAGAAAAGAAATTTTTCCAGACATCCATATATATCAATCCAGAGAAGGCCCAATTGACCCTACTTGGGTCTTGTACCTTCTTGTTAAGAGAAATGTGGGAAAATCTCCTAAATAGAGCCTGAGACCTTCTGACTTCCCTGTAACAATTTTGCTTTCTCAGGGGTAGCAGATGGGTTTTAACACTCTATCCATTGTTCTCAAGTCAGGTTCGCCAAGGCCTGTCTATGGACTATTCCAGGAAAGAGCTTGCTTCTCTGTGGTGAGGAAGAATTCAGCATTGTCTAAAGAGCCATTGCTCTGCACAGACTTATATGTGAATGTTCACAGCAGCATTATTCATAATTGCCAACAACAACAAGTGCAAACAATCCAAAAGTCCATCAATAGATGAACAGATAAACAAAATGTGGTATGGCCATACAATGGAATACTTTCCTGCAATAAAAAAGAATGAGTTACTGATACATGCTGCAACATGGAAAACCTCAAACCCATTATGCTAAATGAAAGAAGCCAGACGAATTAAGACCATCCACTGTATGACTCCATTTGTGTGTAATATCCAGGAAGGGAAGATCTCTAGAGACAGGAAGTAGACAAGTGTCTTCCTGGGGCTGAGGGTGAGAATGGGGAATGAATGTAGAAAGGCACAAAAGATTTGGGGGGATGATGAAAATGTTCTAAAACTGTATTGTGGTGATGGCTGCATGACTCTGTGAATCACTAGAAATCATTGAATTGCACATTTCAAATGGATGAATTTTAGGGTATGCAAATTATACATCAACAAAGCTGTTTTAAAAAAGAAAATAAAATGAAAATCTCTTGCTAAAAGTTTTTTTGGTCCTATGTTTAAAGGATCTTCTGTGCAATTGTCTTTGAGAATTATGCTCCCTCACTTTTTTAGATGTGTTTTTATGAAATATCAATGAAAAGCTCCCATCAGTGTCCCAAATAATATAAATGAAGTTTATAAATAAATTAGTTAATACTTTAAAAAGGCCTGATTTCTGCCCTGTGTAAGGCAGTAAAAGGGGTCATAATATTCTGACCTTGTGAAATGGTTTTCTGGTGATGTTTGCAAAACCTCTGTTGTCTGACCTCGTCACTGAGTGAAATGCACCAGATCCGGGGATCACTGCCCATCACAGCAATTGACAAATGCCACGTTCACATAGGGAACAGCAACAGTGAGAGTAAAACCTTGCATTGTGACTGCAGGGGGTTGAGGAAGAATGAAATACTCTGATTAGTCTGTCTCATGGTGACCTCCAATTTCCATTTCAACGCAATCAACGGAGGATGGAGGTAGCCTCAACTTTGGTAGCCCCTAAAGCACCACCCTGGACCAATGGCAGATGTGAGGGGGGATAGAGCACCGTGATTGGCCCAGCCTGGGTCACATGGCCATGCTTATGGGGGAAGGGGTAGTGCACTATGATTGGCGGCCCCACTAGAAACATATGAAAAAAGAGAAGGACAGTTCCCACAAAGGAAATAAGATGATAAGAAGACAGAAACACCAGGCAGCTTATATTATTCCCACATGCAGAGAAATCATAATGAGTCAAGATGCTCTGTGGTTAAGGGCAGTCAGTGTTGTAAGCAGCAGTTTAACATGAGCTCATGGGGAATAGCTACATGGTGACATTCAGCCCTCTTGTTAAAGCTAGCCCCACATACACCCAAGTCCTCTCTCTCCATTCAAGGGGACTTGCGAGTGGTGAGGATGCTGGGGTGACATGTGGTCCAAAGATGACAGTCACTGGGTGATCCAAACAGCAGGCAGCTCAGCGCTGAGTCCCTTCCTCTTCTCACCCCTGTGCTTGGGCAGGACTGGCTACAGGAAGTTAGCAGGGCTCAGAGCCAAATGAAAATGTGAGGCCCTTTATTCAAAATCGTTAAGAGTTGCAAGATGGTGACAGCAGGGTATCAAACCAATCACAGCGACGCTCTGAGCACAGGGCCTGTGCCACTGCCAGGTCACATGCTCATGACACCAGTCCTGTCCCCAGTACATACGTTTCTTCTTCCTTGTCCCACCTAGAAGACTTTAGTACCTCCTCCCCTTCTCCTCTGAGGCACCCCTGCACCCTCTCTTCCTTCACCCCCATTCCCCCAAATCCAGAATTGAAAACTAAAATATGAAAGAAAAAACCAAATGATCAAAAAACCCCACCTCCCTCTGCAAGCTGAAATCCAAATATCTCTGAGGCTGCAGAGCTCGGTGAGGAGAAGGAGAGTCACACTTTTAAGAGTTTATCTTTAAAGAGTGTGTCACGGTGCTCACCCTCATCCTTGCGCAGAAACAGCCTCAGTAGTCTTTGTGGAACTTGCGTTGAAGACAACGAAGAGAGTAGCTTCTCAGATGGAGCCCCAATCACCGGCATTGTCACCACTAGACAGGGTTTAATAATAACCATTTCCATTTATTGATCCCTTACTATTTGCAAAGCACTGTCCTAAAAACGGAGGATTATATACATACTTTATATACATGTATGCATTTCCATCTTCACACCAAGCCAGCAGAAGGAACTACTATCCCATTTTTCAAGAAAGAAACTGATGCAAAGAGATAATTAGTAAATAATTCACAGTCAGTCAGCTAATAGGCAGAAGAGTTAGAATTTGAACACAGATCTGATAGAGGGCAGAGTTCCTGCTCCTTCTGCTACAGCAAATGACATTTGATCATTCTGTTTCTAACCCCACAGAGTCCTAGAGTCCCAACACGGGACAAACGAAGACATTATTATCTTAAGCTGCATTTTTTATGCCTTTTGCAATCCTCAAATTCTGTTCAAATTGATTCATCTTGAAGGTTATGAAAAAAATAAAACGAAACAAAGATAGGCCAACAAACGTGCCTGGTGGGAGTTAATGTCAAGCCCTACCTGACTACCCATTGTTCTAGATAACTGTGGGTTTGGAGTTAAGATCAATGAGGCTCAAGCCATTAATCTTTTTTTTTTTTTAATTTCAGCATATTACCGGGGTACAAATGTTTAGGTTACATATATTGTCCTTGCCCCACCCGAGTCAGAGCTTCAAGTGTGTCCATCCAGATGGTGCACACCGCACCCATTAGGTGTGAATATACTCATCCCCTCCTCCCGCGTCTCACCTGCCCCACACCCAATGAATGTTACTACTGTGTGTGCACATAAGTGTTAATCAGTTAATACCAATTTGATGGCGAGTACATGTGGTGCTTCCGAGCCACTCATCTTACTCAGTAAACCAAATGGGTGATCAGCAGAAATGAATAAGTGCAAACCATGGGTCGGAGACTGTTTTTGAATGCTGGAGAAGAGAATGCACTAAAGCAGTGGAAACTTACCCAGCTGTTCCTAAAACATCACTTGGATCATTTATTCCACAAAGTACACCGAGCTTAAGTTTCTATGCGCCAGCGCTGTCCTGGGTGTGGGGAATGGGGACTATAAGCCATGCCCGTGCTCAGCTCAGAATCTTCCGTGCCCCTATTGCCCAGCATTCAAGACTTCTCTTGTAGAGGGAATGCGTGGAAACTTGGAGGAGGCGGGATCACGCTGGGGAGAGTGGTGCCAGGCGTTGGGAAGGGCGAAGTGTCTCTTGACTGTCATAACCTGAGATGAGTTAACAGTGATTCCTGTTTGTGGCTGGGAAACTTCACTGAGGGGCCACATTTTGTCTCCCTGACCACTAGACCTCCCTGATGAAGGAGCAGGTCCCCACGACCCCCACCACAGCCTCAGAAAACACGGCATCCAACACCCGAGCACGCCCCTCTCACTTGGGGGTAAGTTCAGCCACTAACTCCAGGACCTTCCCCTGGATCTGGGATGACCCAGAGAGAGAGACTGTCCCTGCCCCTCAGCCCCCTCCTTCTCCAAAGAAAATGCTGCAGTGAGCAAGCATGTAATTACCGAGTGGGGCCCGTCTCGGTTCCCAGTCTGCTCTCATGCGGTCGGTTCAGGCAGCTTCCCAGAAAGAGCCACCTGTCCCTGCCCACCCCCACATCCCAGTCCTGCAGGAGATCCTCATTAGGCACAGGCGAGCCTCCTACAAAGCCCCCGCCACCCAATCTTGTGAGGCTCAGAGACTGATCTTGTCTCAGACAGGTCGTCTTCACTTGTCAAGACCTTTTGATGTAACTATGTCAACCGTGAAATGCCCCATAGCAAACTTGTCACTTACAGACTATGATTCAGTCGCGTAAGACAAGCAAGGTTCTTTGTTTCATGATTCTTCTCATCTGTTCTGAAAGTCCCTTCCTGGTTCCAGAAACTTGCTCATTAAAGATAACTCAGTCTCTTCCGATTTAAAACAGTCTTTTTCCAGGAAGCAGAACTAATAGACTCTCCTTCAGCTCAAGGGGTGTCCCTTTCCAAAGATGGATGAAGGGAACTTGTCAGAATCCCAGTGACATTCTGGGAAGACTGTTGAGCCCGCGGGATCTCAGTTTGGGCGGGAGGGTCTCATCTGTCTGTCTTTGCCCTGCGACTGGGACGACAGTGGAGACTGGCCCTGCACTTGCACCAGCCCTAGGCGCTTGCCTTGCCTGACCCTCCCCTGGCCCTCCTTTGGTTTGCTGCCAGCTTCTGTTCTTGCTGTTTTCCACTGAGGAGTTGCGTGTCTACACTGGCCTGTGCTGGGTTGGTTCCTGGATTTCATGCTGGAATCTGTGACCAGTGGTAGTGGTTCCTGCTACCATCTCCATCCTCATGGCCCTGTGGTTGCTTCTTCCCCACCCCAGGCTTCACAGTAACCTTTGTGCCCCTGGGGTCGTGGAAGTTTTGCACCTGTCAGGGCTCTGGGAAGTGGCCCTCAAGTTGACCTCCACTCCAGGTCTTCCCTCGGTCTCTGTTACTCTACCATTCTCACACCACCTTGGACGGGGTGCCATGCCAAAGCAGGTTTCTCCAAGAGACCTTCAGTCTCTCTAGGCTATATCATGGAAAGCTGGACACCACCTCTGATTCTCTCAGATCCCCCAAAGCTCTCTGGAGATTTCTACAATGCACTTGCCCTTGCTACTTCCTCCAGGAAGTAGGGAGTGAGGGCTCTCGAACCTAATCTCTTACGTCACGTCCTCTCTCCGACTTCTCCTTCTCCTAGTCCCACAGATGTTTTACTTCCCCATTATGGCAGGGGCCCCCAACCTATGGTGAGTTGTATGATTATTTTATTATATATTGCAATGTAATAATAATAGAAATAAAGTGCACAATAAATGTAATGCACTTGAATCATCCCGAAACCATCGCCCTGCCTCCCCGATCCATGGAAAAATTGTCTTCCATGAAAACGGTCCCTGGTGCCAAAAAGGTTGGGGACCACTGCCTTAGAGGAACCCGCTTTCATCATTGCCTCATAACCGATTTCTTCGTGTGCAGTAGTTCCCAAAGTCTGGTCTCCAGACCAGCAGCATCAGCATCACCTGGGAACTTGTCAAAAACGCAAATTCTTAGCACTCAACTCCTTCCAGTGGGAAGGAGTCTAGCCCAGGGTCACACAACAAGACCATTGGCATAGCTGGGGTGAGAACCTGCGTTTCTGATTTCCGATTCGGAGCTTGGTAGATGGATCCTCTTGTCAGTCGGACCAGCCTTCGAGATCTATCCAGCTGTAGAAAAGAATGACATGCACTTAAGTATCATGGAATCTCCTGGAAATGAAAGTAACACTCCCATTGGCCAAAACAGGGTCACATGGCCACCTCCAGCTGCAAAGGAGTCTGGGAAAGCAGGGACTGGGATTTTAGGATTGATTGGCTTAGTGACCAACTATGATTCAAAGTCCAAGGCAAGCCCGCTCCTACCTGGAACAAATTCAGAGTAGGCAAAGAAGTAGGGGAATGTATACCTTGTAGGTAACATTGTCCAACCTAGTGATGACATTATGTTCAGATAACAAAGGAAGAGCCTGATATTAAAGAGCCAAAGTGGTTTGCCTAAGGTCAAAGCCAATTAATGGTCAAATTGCATTTCTACCTGATTCCAGAGTCTGAGCTCTTAGCTACAATGGAATACTGAATTTAAGAAAGAAAGCAAAAATATGGAACTCTTCGAGAAACGGAGAATCACACTTTACAAACCTATGCTAATATCCTCTAAACCATCAGTTGAATGATACTTGAAATTTATATATATTTTTCATTCAAACCAACAAATCATTTTTTTGAATGTAGCCGTTTGAGACCATTCTTTCTTTGCAATGGAAGCATACAGGACCATCAGGTTGTAAAATTCCAGGAGGTACCATTCACATGGCAGCCTGTGTTAATAGCACCCCCAGAGTTGTGCAGAGCACAGCCTGCTCAGCCACATATGTTAAATCATGCTAAGTTTAACCTGTCTGGTCCTTGATTTCTTCATCTGCAAAGTGAGCTTGCTGTTCTGGAAAGATTTGGAGGTCCCTCGTGAGACCCTACACAATACTGTGACAGGCCATAAGTATTCACACAGATGAATAAAAAATAGGCAAGAACATAACAGGGTCTTGTGTCTTCACAGGGAACATGGCTGTTGCTTTGCAAGGTGAAGAGTAGAAATGGTACGGAAATATTCCCCATAATGCAGCCTTTCTTTGGGTTATAAAATACCTTTGTCAACAATCCAGGACACTCTGGAGCTTAATTTCCTCAGGAACAAAGTATGCCGTTGCAGTAACATAAAAGTGTCCCCTCTTCCCCATCAGACGAGCGGTGAATAGGGCACCGATCCTTGAAGGACACTATTTACGGGCCGTGTGCCCGCTACGAAGTGGCGTGACCTTTTTTCCCATCTCTGGCTACTCCCCAGAGGGAATGGCCCTCTTATTACATCTTCCCAGCCTGGAGCTTAGCTCCACAGGCAGCCTCCTGTCGTTTGTCTGTCTGGTGGCTATTATTTCTTCTAAGAATCTAATTAGGATCTTTTAAAGAGTTCAGCCTGGGAGCGAGGGAATTAACTGTGACTCAGAGCGTGCGCTGCCCAAAGCCAGGCGAAAAGTGAGACAATTATTCATTGATTTATTCACATATTTATTTTCAGTCCACAAGCCCTGGCAAGGTACCTTTTTGTGTGCCAAGCTATGCTGGGCGTTGAGGCAAGAGGGTAGAAATGGAAGATCTGTCTCCATTTCTCAGAGGAGTTCAGCTCCATGTGGCAGAGAGGCGCCACTTAAAAGGAAGTAATCGAACGCGTGGCACACGGTGCCATGTGTCCACCAAGTCCCCTTTCATCTTCCTCCTTTTTGGATCAGAGGAAGAGTACATTGCATAGCCCCCTTACAGCCGGGTGAGGCTATGTAACTCGTAGGAACCAACAGGATATAGCAGAAGTGACCCGTGCCCTCTTCTCCCCTGCTTTGGGGACCAAGAATGCACAGGTCGAGGCGTATGAACATCTGTCAGCCTGAGTCTCTGGTGACCGTGTGGAACAGAGCCCCTCCACCCCAACGACTCTCCCGTAGATGCTCAAAAGAATGAGAAATCCACCTCTGTTTTCTTAAGCCACTGAGATTCAGGGATCGACTTACTACCACGGCATAATGTAGCCTCACCCGACTAATTTAAAATCTTAACTTTCATACCAGTTAAACTGATGGTGGTGAACTTGGGGAGAAAAACCGTATACTTCATTTATTTGGTAAATGTTTGCAGAGCACAGCTTATATGTGTCAAGAGTTACAAAAATAAGTATAGTCTTTGCCCTCCCGGGACTCATGATCTGATAATAACAACGCGAGGCTGGCACGTAGTAATTGCTCAATAAATAACACCACTGTACTTGCAGCTCAGGTGCAAAAAGACATGCACACATGCAACGCACTGCCGTCAACACTCCCAGATAATAACAAACCCCAAACGTGTGAGGAAATAGTCAATGCCTCGGATTGTGTTCTTTTTCTTTTTTGCTGTGGTTCTCCTACAAGCATTTTACTAGCTTGTGACAACCTAAAACAGTCATTTATGGAATCTCAGAGAGTTGCCCTTTTATGAGGAAAGGCAGATAAGCACATTCAACCTGACTTCCCAAAATATTTTAAAAGAAAATCAGAGTTATGGAATGCCGTGTGGAATGCCAGACGGGATCCTGGGACAGGGAAAAAGACATCAGTGGAAAACTTGATGAAATTCCAATGAAGTCTGGTGTTCAGTGAGTAGTACTGCACCAGTGTGCATTTCTCAGTTTTGACAAATTCACCGTGGTTTCGTAAAATGTCCACGTTAGGACAAGTGGGTGAAGAACATTCTGGAACTTGCTGTACTATCTTTGCAACTTTTCTGTAGACCTAAAATTATTTCAAAATAAAAAAATGGCCGGGCACAGCATTCACACCTATAATCCCAGCACTTTGGGAGGCTGAGACAGGATCACTTGAGGCCAGGACTTCAAGACCAGCCTGGGCAATGTAGCAAGACTCCATCTCTAAAATTTTTAAAAAAAATTAGCCAGGTGTGGCGGCACATACCTGTAGTCCCAGCTACTCAAGAGGATCGCTTGAGCCCATGAGTTCAAGGTTACAGTGAGCTATGATCAGGCCACCACACTCTGGCCTGTGCAACAGAGCGAGACCCTGTCTCTTTAAAAAAAAAATGTCTAAAATTCAATGTTAATGTTTTCCAGGTTCCTACTCTACAGATAGTGTAACTGAGGCGAACTTGTATGCAGGGTTGTCAGAGAAAATACAGCATCACCTCCAGGCTAAGCCTGGGATAGACAGAGGCTGCAGGCGTGAATATGACGTGCGCCCTGACATCTGCCACCTCTCAGTCCCACAGACTAGAGCCTGCAGGACAGCCCAGCCTGTCGCACGGTGCCTGCCGCTGAGCTCAGTTACCGTTGGTTGGCGGCATGAGTAGGTGCATAACCTCATTCACTCAGGATACACTTACTGAGCACCTGCTGTGAGCACGGCCCTGCTCTAGGCACCGCGGATGCAGCAGTGAGCCAGACAGACCTCGCTGTGCTTGTGTACCAGGAGTGAGGGGCAGGAGGGCAGTGAGCGCAAAGTATACGGGTATTTTATAGAGGTTAGGATGGGTATTATATACAGCATAGGTCGGCACGAAAAATGTACCTTGTCATATGGGCAGTAAAATCGAGATAGACGGGCAGTAAGCTAGCAGGTACATGGGTTTTCAGACAGTGGTGAGTGCCACAGAGAAGAACGAAGCAGAGGGGAACTCGGGGGAAGGAGGCAGGGGGCCGTGGGGTCGCGACCTTAAGGGGGCCAGGGAAGCCTCACTGGGCGACAGTGAAGCACAGGCTGCGGGAGGCGAGATGTGTATATAAGTGTGATGGAAGCAGCGAGTGATCTGGCTGCCACAGCAAAATATCAGACTGGGTGGCGGAACCAGTAGAAATTTATTTCTCATCGTTCTCGAGGCTGGAAGTCCAAGATCAAGGTGTCAGCAGTTTTGGTTTCTCCCGAGGCCTCTCTTGGCCTGCAGACGGCCGCCTTCTGGCTGTGTCCTCACACGGTCTTCCCTCGCTCCTGCGTGGTCTGCGTCCCACTCTCTTCGTTTGGACACCAGTCATGTTGGATTAGGGCCCACCCGCGTGACCTCCTTTTACCTGAATCACCTCTTAAAGGCCCCTATCCCCAAATACAGCCACATCCTGAGATACTGGGGATTAGGACTTGGACACAGAAATCTGGGGAGGACGTGGTTCAGTCCAGAACAGTGAGTGAGTGAGTGGATGGATGAACGAATGGGCCGGTCTGCTGCCTTGCTCCTGGGCGAGAGCGAAGGCAGTCAGAGGAACGCAGGACTGGAGGAGCAGGGCGGGGGTGACCAGCCACATCAGGAGAAAAAGCCAGGGGTTTGACATGTGTTGTTTTTCAATTCCCTCTTGGCCAATTCAGAATGTGTTTTTCCCAGCTCTGGCTCTTAACTGTTTCCGGAAACAGTTTTATTAACTGCTGGCCTGCAGCAGGATGCAATAGAGAAAGAAAGCCCTAAACTTAGAGCCAGAAGACCAAGGTTCTGCTCTGCTGGGTGACCTTGGGGAAGTCACTGAACCTCTCTGAGCCTCCCTTTCTTATTCTATAAAATGGAGGTGAGAATCCCTGCCCCATCACAGAGCTTCTGGAGAAGTTCAGTGAGGCAACTGGCAGGCAGATGAGGGCTTCGTAAACAGGGAAATGGAGTATAAATAAAAACATAAGGTATTACCATGAAGCCTGCTGTGAAAAACACTGCAGACAGCTGATGACTGGGGCCCTCGGGCCATTTCACAGGGAGCTTATTTATTAAACTCCAGCCCTTGCCCTTGTTGGTTCCCGCCAGCCCCGAAGAATAATCAGAGAACTGGGAAGTCAGGGCTGGGCAGAAGAGAGGCTTGAAAAGAAAGGTAGGGAAATAGAGCCCACCCGAGGCACAGAGCTGGCGGTTCCTGCCTCGTCAGGATTCTTGTCGACACTGAGCACCTGACATTGACACCGAGGGGAGCCGACATAACGGGCACCCTCCTCGCCAGGCTCTGTGCCCAGCCCTCCCCCGGCATCAACTCGCTGACGTTGGGGCTATTATCTACCCATTTTGCAGGCGAAGAAACTGAGGCTCAGAGAGTTAAGTAGTTGCCCAAGGTCATATGGCTATTAAGAGGCACAACTGAGCCCAAATCTGTCAGCTACTCTCTTAACCTTAACCAACATCCCATCATAATTCCTCAAAATGTCCCGTGGTGTGCCTGGCACTTAGTAGGTGGTAAAGATATTTAAGGTCTCTAAATTCCCTAGTTTGAACCCCAGCTCTGGCACTTCGCGGCTGTGTGAACTTGGACAAGTTACCTCCCTTCCCATGCCCACCTGTCCACTCAGCTACTTGCCAAGTGTGAGTTGGGGGTTATTACTGAACCTCTCTGAACCTCACTTCCCTCAGCTGTAAAATGGGATAATAAAAGTCCGTATCCCAAGTGCAAAGCACACTGCCCAGCACCTGGCACACAGTAAGTGGTCAACCAGGCAGCTGGCATTTTATGACAACAACAACACAACATCTGTACCCCATCTGGGGCAGGCCAGAGGATCAGAAATAAAAGCACAGACTGAAAAAATAAATTTAAAATGTTCACATCTTGCTCCTTTCGGAACTTAGGATCAAGAAAATAATTATCTCAGCAAAAGACGTGCAGTTTTCCTTTGATTAGAAAACAAGAAATGGTGCGTGTGATGCATTGGGCTTCTCTTATTGCTCTGCGGAAAGCTCAGAGCTAAATCTTGTTCTTATCAATAGTAACTGCACGAATCTGAGTTTAGCCTTCCTGGGTGGGATATGTGTTTTCAAATTTCTGTTCTATTGACTGTATTGTTCCTGTAACATTTAGAGTTCATTTTAAAGAAAATTGTTAATCCAGATTCTCGGAAAACAGGTGAGGTAAAAATGATCAATTCATATTATGCAGTTATAGTTTAAAGCAGTGCATCTGAGACCAAAGCATTACCGGTTGCTTGGATTTTAGACACAGATAAAAGGCACCAAGATGCCAGAGATGAATTTCAGATGAGATCGGGCACGTTCCGCGTAACATGGCCATAGAGAGAGATTAATTTCAAAGTGGAATTAGTTCACATGAGACATGTAGGGCAAAAAACATTTGTAAATCCTCCCAGGAGCTGCCTGGTCCTGTTTGCAGGCAGAAGGAGTTCAGCGCTAGGTCCTCTGGGCCCCACCCAGGTTGACACTTAGCTTTTTTGAGTCCCAGCTCGCAGAGGCACGGAGGCCTGCCCCGTTTTCCCATGCGGGAGGGATTTCCTGTTTATCTTTCCAGATCGTGTGTCTGCATGCATGAGATGTGAGTCTGGGGCAGAAGCCAAGATGACGAGAGCTATTTCTGTAAGCCGATTCGATGTTAAACATGCGGGGAGTGAAGGAAGTTTACATTGAAATTAAATTTCCGTCATGTTTCCATTGTCTGGGGTCTCCAGAGAAAGCGTGTGTGTGTGTGTGTGTGTGTGTGTGTGTGTAGGAAAGTGTGTGTATGCGCTTGTATCCAAATGTGACATTCTCTCTAAATACTATAGACTGTTAGAAGGGTTTTCATTCTGGTGCTGGTGTAATGGCCAAAAGGTTGGAAACAATATAATCAGTGGGAACCGGTCAAATGACCCGTCCGCGTGCTGGAGAAGACTGCAGGCGTCACCCAAGAAGGACACGACCACTTTGGAGGATAGTTTGGCCGCATCCAGTAACGCTGAACACACATCTGGCCCGGGGTTTCTCTGGCACTCTTACAATAAAACCCAGAGTTTTATAGTCCAGGATTTCTCAGTCAGGCGCTGTTGACATCTGGGGCCAGAGCAGTGTTTGTGGTGGGAGCTGTCCTGGGCCTTGTGGGATGTTTAGCGGCACCCTGGCCGCTGTCTGCTAGATGCCGGTGGCAGCCCCCTCTGCAAGTCGTGACAAGCCCAACTGTCTCCAGGCATTGCCAAAATGTCGTTATGTGCAATGACATGGATAAATATCACAAACAATGTTTAGCCAAAGAAACCAGCACACACGCGCACACACACACGCACACGCACACAAAGAATACATATTTATAAATCCATTTTGGTTGGGGGACAGAAGGAACGGGCAGAGGCTTCTAGATTTAAGTAGTGATTACTCAAGTGTTTTTCACACTGTGAAAGTTCATTGTGCTGTGCGCTTTTCTATAATTATGTTATAATTCAATAATAAAATGTTTTTAAAAATGAAGCATATCTAGATGGCTTGATAGAGAAAGTTCTCCAATACATACGGTAAATGAAGAAACAGCAAGTTGAAGAATATGTATGCCATGATTCCCTCTGTGTTTGTAAAGCATATACGGGAGCATAGAGGATGCACACACACTGCTTGGTGATGGGCTTATACATTGTTCAACCTGGCAGAGCTCCCCTGGCCCTCGTGAATAAGTGCAGAAGTTTGTCCAGACCCTGCCACTCAGCTCGTCTGGCCCCCAGGGATGTGCCCTAGAGAAGAAGTTCCTGCCCATTGTCCAAGGGGACATGTACAGGAATGCTCACAGCAGTGCTGCTGGAATATCAAACAGGCTCAGAGAGGTTAAGTAACTTGCCGAAGATCACACAGCACATGGATAGAAAAGCCAGGAGCTGTACCCGGGTCCATTTAAACTCAGAGCTTGAGCTCCTAACCACCTTACTACAGGATTGCTACCTCTGATCCCTGCTGTATGGTACGGATGGCTGGGAGGGGTGATACAGCCAGGAACAACATGGCCAGAACAGCAGAAAAACTGTCTGGTCAACCCACAGGTTTGTGAAAAATAAAAAAATGGTAATCATTTTAAGCTACTACATTTTGGGGTGATTTGTTAAGCAGCACTAGCTAGCTGAAGCACTCTTCATCTCTGTCTGCCTTCCTGTCCCAGGTCCTTGTAGGGGTCTATAGCTTTGACCATGGCCCTGGGATGAGACATTTAATCCTCTGCTGCCCCCCATAATACCAGCTTGGAGCCTTGAACCTGGTTGTTTCCCATTGCGGCCCCTCCCCATGTCCCTCTCCTTGACCACAGTCCCCTACTCTGACTATCTCAAATCCTGTGTGATTTGAGAAACTCTTCATCTTGGTTTGCTAGGGCTACCATAGCAAAATACCACAGACAGGGTGGCTTAAACAACAGAAATTTATTTTGGATTTGCGGTGGGAGGGAGCACAAACATTCAGTCTATGGCAGCAATGTTAAGATCAAAGATTAAACAAATTGTTTTGCAGGAGGTACAGCCATATAGCAAGACTATGAAGATGGTACCGCGAGGGCTGGAGTTGGGGACAGCCAGCGCTAAGAGCCAGCTCTGAAGTCAGATGAACCTGATCTCCTTTCCTGGAGCTCCTGCTCATTAGCTGTTTGACCTCGGGCAAGTCATTCAACCTTTCAGAGCCTCATTTCCTCAACTATATAATGAGGATTCTAAATACACCAGCCCATATGGTTGCTCCGAGCATCACATCAGCCTTGTTGATGAAGAGCACGTGGCTCTGGCACCAGACCACTGGGACGCCAGTCCTGGCTCTGCTGCTTATTGGCTGTGTGACGCTGGGCAAGTTACTTTACCTCTCTGAGCCTGCTTCCTTTCCTGTCAGAAGAGCATAATGGTGCCTAACTGCTAGGATGATCACAAGAATGCGATGAGTTAATTCATCTTTTGAGTGATACCTGGTGTGTAGTGAATGTTCAATTAACGTCATCATTATTAGTCACTCCGAGGACTCTGGACTCCAGCTGAAATGATCCCCCACCCACCCCAGAGGCCTTGAGCTGGGGCAGTATCAGCTCCAGGCTGAGCTCTTTCCAACTAGGCTGATGTCAGATTGCTAAATGGGGGAAGCCTGCATCCTGTCATTGTCCCCTACACCGCAGTCTCTAGGCAGGGAGATGATGTCATGGGAATCGATGTTTTTGTCCTGAAGGGATGGGCAAAGGTGGGTGGAAGAGGGACCTTTGTAGGGCAGCCCTTCTCTTCCACTTCTGCTTGCTAAATGCGGAAGCTTCGGCCTGAGATTCTAGGGGCGTCCAAAGAGCTTCACTTCTTTCCCAGACATTTCTGTATTATTTGAACTTTTTACAGTGAGCCGATATCACGTCTATGATCAAAAACAAACAAGAAAGCTGTTTTCACTTTGAAAAACCAATTCAGGGCTGGCTCACACCCTTTTGGATTCCAGGGTCACTTTCTGACCTACCTGGGTCACCTGCCCCTTGGCTTGGCTCTGTCTAAAAATAATCTAGTGGGACCAGGAGCCTCCCCTGTGGTTCCTTTATCCGCAGACGACTCTGACTCTCAAGCGGAAAAAATAACATCAGCCACCTCCTAGGCTCGGACAAGCAGAGACTGTAAAGTATCTCACACAGAGCCCAACACATGATGAGCCCTTAATAACAATGAGCCACCTTTAGTATTACGAATGAGCGTCATTGCGTTCCACGCCAGACACCACGCATGTTTTCTTTGATCCACACGACAACCCAAGACGGAGTTCCTGCTATCATTCCCATTTTACAGAGGAGGAAACGGAGGCTTAGAGAGGTAAAGGAACTTCCTCAAGGTTCTGAAGTCAAACCACATTGCATCTTCTGCCTGGCATGTCCTTTCTCCCGACGTCCCCCAGTCTGAACTCAGTCTGATGTCACCTTGATGGGTGGCTTCGCGTATCTGCTCCTTCCCTGAGCGGCGCCTCCTTCGGCTGACTCTGTCTCCCCTGCCTGTGGGCGTCCCCTTGGTGCACACTGGGATCACCCGGGGAGCTTCGAAAACCGGTGCCCCAGCTGCACCCCAGTCAATTACAGCAGACACAGGGTGTAACAGTAACTTGGGGTGACACGGGGCTCCGTAATCATATTTATTAATACTCCCCCGGTGATTCCAAGCGCAGCCGAGATCGTGAACAGAGGTTGTAGAGTTATCTGTGGGCCTGTCTGAACTTTCTTACCATAAGGGCCAAGGCAGAGTGACCAGCTGTCCGGTTTGCCCAGGACCGAGGAGGCTCCGAGGACCCGGACTTTCAGTGCTAAACCTGAAAAGTGCTGCGTGAACTGACACGTCAGTCACCTCGGTCAAAGCCAGGTCCCCGTGGAAGAAAAACCAAATGTCTCCAGGTGCCAGGTCAGTAACTAAAATGTGTGGAGTCACCAGTGGAAGGCTCTAGGAGACAGGGTTTAAGAGCAGACAACGACAGGGTTTCGAATGTTCTCAACACAAAGAAATGATGATGTTCGAGATGATGGCGACACTAATGTCCCTGATTGATCATTACACATCGTATTCATGAATAGACATATCACTCCATATGCCGCAATTATTTGTCAACTAAAAATAAACGGGAAGACTTCTGTTGAAATAAACATAACAAATAGCGCTGTGCTATCGAAGCAGACCCACTCGTTTTGAACTTCCAGCAGACAACCTTGAACTTTCTGCTCTACAGCCCCCCCAAAAGCAACCTCCCGCAACAAGGGCCCCAAGGAACAAGGGGGCCCAAACCCAACCGCAAAATAAAAACAACGGAGAAGTTAAAAAAACCCGAAGAACAAGCCCCCGGCCAAAACAAATGAAACCCAAGTTCCGGGGAAGGGAACCCCGCAACCGGGGTTTTTAAAAACCCCCCCAGGCAACGGAAAGGCCCGCCAAGGCCGAAAAAAACCGCCGGGGAACAAGGCCAAAAACAAGAAGAAAAGGGGAAGGAGCCTCCCCCCCCCCTGGGGGGCCCCCCGAACCCCCGGGGGTGAACTGGAAAAATTGGAAAACAATTCCGGTCCGCCCGCCTTCCGGAACCCCCAAAAAAAAACCGGCCAGGCAAAAGGGGGCCCAAGCCCGGAAACCCAACAACTTGGGAAGCCGAAGGGGGAAGAACAACTGAAGCCAAGAAATCAAAAACAACCCGGGCAAAAAAAGGAAAACCCCAACCCCAAAAAAAAACTTTTTTTTTTTAAGATTAGCCAGGCATTGTGATGCACTCCTGTAGTCCCAGTTACTCAGGTGGCTGAGGCAGGAGTGTTGCTTGAGCCAAGGAGTT
>NW_012148285.1:12467077-12482601 GCF_000956105.1 Propithecus coquereli | reverse complement strand
GCAGTGGAGAGGGACGTAGCACGATGGTGGAAAGCAGCAGGGGTTTCCAGCATGGGAAGAGCGTCTTGTGCAAAGGGAAGAGGAAAGGCTCTCCTAAGCCACTGGATGATGTCACTGTGGCCAGTGGAGAGGGAGGAATGGCGCGTGCACATGTGTGAGCGTGAATGTGAGAGCGGGGGTGTCTGTGAGGGTGCGCGTGCTGGTGGCATGTGTGTCCATGCAGGGGAGTATGGTATGTGAATGTTTCTGTGCTAATATGAGCTCGTATGTATGTGATCTTGCATGAGGATTTGGTGCACATATGAGGATGTGCACGTGACCATGTAAGCGCAGATATGTGTGGGAATCATGGATGTGTGTGTGCTGGATATGTGCTGTTATGTATGCACACGCATGTTTGTGCACATGAATGTATGTGAGCGTGTGTGTTACTACTGGGTGTTGCTGGGTAAGATATTTAACCCTTCAGTGCCCCAGTTTCTGCATCTCTGGAATGAAGATAGCGCTTACTGTGGTGGATTAATGGTGGCCGCAAATTCTTGCCACTCCTGCCACTGAGAGGTGGAGTCAACGTCCCTCCCCTTGAACCTGGGCAGGACCTGTAATTTGTTCCGACTAATAGAATCTGGGCCTTAGGAGATCTGGAGTTCCTCATCTACATACGGGAACATTTTCTTGGAACCCAACGGCCGTGCCGTGAGAAGGTAGAGTCAAATGGGGAGGCCACGTGGAGGAAACCGAGGCACGAGGTTGTCAGCCCCATCCGAGCTGAGCCTCAGATGACTGTAGTCTCAGCCACTATCACGAGGAACAGAACTGCCCGGCTGAGCTCAGTCAACACAGAATCGTGGGAGACACTGCTGACGGTGGTGGTGGTTTTTAAGCCTTTAAGTGTTAGAACAGTCCGTTATGTAGCAATAGGTGACTGAAACCTCACAGAGTTTTTAAGCACTTAGAACAGGGGTCAGCAAGCTTTTCCTGTAAAAGGCCAGAGAGTAAATATTTCAGGTTGTGCAGGTCATGCAGTCGTTGTCACAAATACTCAGTGGGAAAGCAGCCACAGATGATACTGAATGTTAACAAATGGGCAGGGCTGTGTTCCAATAAGACTTTATTTACACTAACAGGTCACAGACAGGATTTGGCCGATGGGCCACAGTTTGCCTTGACCTAGAATACTGCCAGGAACACAGTGTTAGCTGTGAGCGAATGCGTGTGAGGTCATGAGTGTGTATGTCTATGCACGCATGTGCACGTGTGCACATGCATGTCTACATGTGAAGCATGCATCTGGATGACTGCTGATGTGTCTGTGGGAGGTGGGATCTGTGTAGTCCTGTCAAAACAAAGCAAAAAGCTTGTACCAGCCAACATTTTAATGCAGCTACCCCAGGACTTCCTGCTTCTATTCTGGGGAGAAAGGGAAGCATCGGAAAAAGCGAAGAGAAGAAAGAGCCGCTGTGTCCCTGTCATTTTCATCCGGGTTAAGATGGGGGCGGGTGGGAGGGGCTGGGGGTAAAGCCACCGTTGGTGGCTGGGCTACTGTAGGGCGGGCAGCCCACGCCTTCCCATCTGCAAAAGGATGAAGTCAGCCCTCTGGGGGAAGGGAGGCGGGGAGGGCACCCTGTAAAACTGAAAAAGGAAGCTTTTTAGGGCTTTGAAGGAGGAGTTGGGGGTGGAGGGAGAAAGCTCTCCCCGCTCGTGCAGTGGGTGGCTTTTCCAGGCAACTTGTAAACATCTGCCTGCTTGTTTCATTTTGATCTCCCGCTGTGGGACTCCAGAGGGGCTACTTCCTGTATGACTAACTTCCTTGGCTGCGTTTGCAAGGGCCAGAAATGCAGGGAGCATTAGTTAAGGAGTCAGCAGATGTGGGTTCAAATCCCTGCTCGTCCTTCCTTACTAAACTGCCTTGGGGCATATGACCTCATCTCACCGAGCCTCAATTCTTCATCTGCAAAATGGGGCTGATGTTACCACCAGCTCCTACGACTGTTGAAAGGATCAAATGAGAATTGCGTGTGTCCAGCATTTGGCACAGAGCTTTGCACTCAGTAAGTGCTCTACAAGGTGACACCCTGAAACGGACCTCCGTGGGCTAGTGTGCTGGGCTTCAAGATTTCAGGGAAGCCTTCCCTGATCTCCCAGGCTGCACTAGGTCCCTTTGATTTATAGGGTCACAGAAACTGGTTTCTTTCCTTGGAAGCATTTACCAGTGTTAGCTATTCAGCACTCATTGGCATGCTTATGTGACAAGCGGCTGTCTCCCCCAGCAGACCATAAACTGTAGGCAAATGAGATGATGTCTGTTTTGCTAATCTCTCTCTCCCCAGTGCCAGCACAGGGCCTGGCACATGATTGGCACTCAGTGATTATTTATGGGCGCCAATGAGGTCTTCCAAAATCGAGTTATGATAGGAGCTCTCTTTAGCATTCTGCTGTATAGGTCAGGTTAGGCTGGGCTATGCCTCAGTAACAAAAAACCTCAACATTTTGTTTCAGAGGCCTAACATCACAAACGTTTATTTTTGACTCATGCAAATTCCAGTATGACTTGGAGGACTCTTGAGGGCTGTTGTTCTTTTTGCAGTGACTCAGTTCCATCTTGTGATGCCCCCATCTTAACGCGTGGTTGCATCGCCTCTGCAGGACCGTGCTTACATCACTCTGCTCCCTAGCTGTTGTTCAGAGCAAGTGCCTTGGTCCTGCCTAGCTGAGGGTGGCTGGGAGGCAGAGGGTTACTCACGGACACGCAACAGGCAAAAGAGTCTCTGCCGCATGTAGGGAGGGCTCAGACTTCATGGCTGGTCTTAGGCTCTGGGTTTAGTGAAAAGAAGTCCAAATGCACTTTCGAGACTTGTAAAGTGGGGATGCATACTAATTAGACTGCTTTTGAAAACCAGATTTTTATCAGAGAAAAAATAATCATCACAAATCTTTTGCTTAAAATATGGAGCAGTGTTTCCAGCCGGCAGTTTCTCCCCACGCAAGATCCAGAAGGCTTCCCACCTCCAAATGCCACAGCCATTTGTCTCTGTGGCTGAAACATGTTTTAATGGTTTCATTTTGATAAGGATTGATAGCTGCCCATCAGAGGTATAGCTCCTGAATTCGAGGAGACCAATGATTGAATAAACTAGGAAGATAAAAATCTTTTTAGAGATAAGGTCCTTAAAAGCTTTTAGCCTGGGTTTGGCACGCGGTGGGGCTCCTAGGTTTTCTTCCTGGCTTTATTGGAAGATGCCTTGATGAACTTTAATTTTTTTCTTTAAAGAGCCAGCTCAGGGTCACTACACCCAAAGACGAGTGAGAGAGAGAGAGAGAGATTGAAACAATGCGGGCAAAACCATTGAATGTTCATGAAAAGAGTCGGCATTTTGTGAAGAGAGGCTGTATCTGACCTGCGTTCTCTCCAGGCTGCAAGACTAAAAGAACCAGGGCACCGTCCCTCCGAACGTGGAAGCTTTTCTTTGCTATGAAGTTTCAGGATGATTCTGACGCCTTTTTAAAAAAATTGTTTCCTTCTTGCAGTGAGAAAAAGGGGGAACTGCCAATGCCATTGAACCTTACGCCTGCTTAGCAATGGTATTTTGCCCCGTGTCTCTCAGCTGAAGAGCTCTATCCTGGAATTTTATTTCGCCACCACCCCATCACCTGTCTGTCTCTGCCACGAAGCAAAACCTTACACACACTAGCTGGTGTTTCCACAACACCTGCTGGACAGATCGCAAGTATCCCACTGAAAGGTTCCAGAAGGGCCATCTGACCTAATTTAGTGGTTAACAACCCTGGCCGCACTCTGAAATCTTCAGGGAGCTCTGCGCCCTCAGAAGTTCTGATCTCACTGGCCTAGGGTGGGGTCCCAAACACAGATATTTTTACAAAGCCCCTCGCATATCATCATAGAATCAGAATCAAGAACCACTAGCCTAAGCTTTCTGCTCAGAACTCAAGCAATGAAAATCAAACTGGGGCAAAATCTCACAAGACGATGACACACTTTAGAAGCAAGAACAAGATACGGGGGTGGTGGATCCTCTCACTGGATCTTCTCCCTTCTGGGGACAAGTACAACAAACATTCACAACCGCAGACTCATTCACAGTCCTGTAGGGAAGCAAGTTGGGTGGCAGGGAGACATTGGGCAGAGGTGCCTAAGGGGGACCCCCTCTTAAGAAATGGATTCACCTTCCTGTGGTTCCAAAGATGCTAGTGCACCACTCCTAAGTGAACACAGCTAACGTTTGGATAACACTTCTCAATTTCACATGCATCACTCTTTGATTCTCCCAACGAACCTATAAAAAAAGGGATTATCACCCTCATTTTGCAAATGAAGGGACTGATACCCAGACAGCTTAACTGACTTGCCCAAAAGAATATACCCAGTGAATGGTGGAGCTGTGACTTCAATCCTTGTTATGGAGCATTTACTATATCCTAAGACTTAGATAAGTATAAATTACACAATTATGGAATGATAGGTTCCCTAATTACTTTTCACTTCTTTGACGCAATGTTTGGCTATTTGTTTCTGGTATTTCTGCAGACTCTTATTTACCCACTAATACACATCCTTTCTTCACATTTTGCTCAGGGTTGCTGTATTCCATGTGCCAGGCTCTCTTTTCCAGCTTCCCTTGCAGCTAAGAATGGTCATGTGACATCACTCTGGCCAATGAGATGTGAGAGGAATTCTACTGAGCTCCCTAATGCACTCTCTCTTCTCTCTTCTTTAAACAAAGTCACAATGCCTGGAGCTACAGCAGCCTTTCTGAGACCTTGACAGGACAAACATGAAGATAAAAGAGCAAGTACCTGGAATGGCAGAGCAAAAAGATGCCTGGGCCCTGATTCATCCCCAGTCTGCTGGCTGCTTACCTCTGGGCTTCTGGCTGCGTGAGAAAAACAATCTCCTGTTTGTTTAAGTCGCTATAGGCTAGGTTTTCATAAAGTGTGGCCAAATGTATTCCTAACTGATACAGTTTCCTATATGCTCTTCATTGTTGTTCTCCTTTAAAATTGAACACACCCTCTACCTCCTTAACACCACTAAGCACGAGACCGAAGCTGTAGCTTAGCCACACTGGGCACACCAAATCATTGTCCTGCTTTTATTACCTTTGTGACCTGTGGCATCTTGTCATCAAATCAGCACTTTCATTTTCTCAGCTTCCATTTGTTTTTACAAGGTAAGGCAAATGCAGGAACATACTCAAACAGCCGTGTAAACGCTTTGCACAGAGATGGCGACAGTGCCACAGCTCAACCATTGAATGGTGGACCAAGCACCCCACTGTGTTCAGTTGATGAGGGAAACCCGGATCCACTGTGGTGAAGGGGTTTTGACTTTTATACAGTCAAGCACCTGCATCAAAGTCTGGCTGTTTGAAAGTTAAATGCACAGAAGTCAAGGACTGCCCATAATTTACTCCAATGCCAGCCTTTGTACGCCAGGTTTTCCTAAGCATCCAAGTCAGTTCATTATTGCTGAACAACAAACTGACTGCCACTAACTCAGTGGCTTACATGAGTGATATCCATCTCAGCAGTGTCTTTTATTGCTCAGCGTCTAGGCCCAGCGGGATGGTTCTCTGCGTGCACGTCTTCAACGCCCTGGGTCAGTATTACTTGTTGAAAACTAAAGGAAACGCACCCTACCGACTTTCCCCTGGGCAGGTGTCCTACACAACTAAGGTTTAACCAGCCTGTGGCTGCAGGTTTCCCTAAACTTCCACCTGGCCCTGAGGCTCTGAACAGCCCTACACAGTCTCCAAGATTCCATCTCACGCTAAGCCTGGTGGGTTTTCATATTAGCAAATGTTTACCTCTTCGAGAGGGCCTGAGGGCCTAAGAGATTTCTGGACAAAATTCTTGAGCCACAGGCCAAGACTTGAATTGTGTTTGGGGCTTGGGGAGTGAGGCAGAGAGGACAGGCGGGGGCAGAAGGCTCTAGATAAAGACTCCCAGGGCGCACGTCTGCGGGGCTATGAGCTGGCATTTTCCCACCTGTATAGGAAGCTAATTCTTATACTTATCCCCAGCTTTACTGTATTGGCCGAGGACCCCCAAACACCCAGATGCCAAAAGCAGTTGAGGCTCATGCAAAGAACCACAGGAAGATGAAAGCCCTCCCCAAATGTGACATACAGTCCAGAGGTTTCTACAAGTTCCTTTATTAATAAAGCAAAATATAAAAGAACAAGGTCCCCAAAAGACCCATGTGATTAAAAGTGCAAATTTACTCCAACCTGAAATAGAAAACGAATGGCAGGCCTTGACTGGGCCATGGGAATCTGGTGTGATTAAAATGCCTTTTAAGCACACACTTGTAGCAGCTGAACCATACATGATTAACTCTTTGGTCTCTGTCATTGCAACAAAACTTATGTTAGGACTGCAGCCACCAGACTGCATCTTAATACACAGTTTGGGGTCAAAAGACACATTAAAAATAACAATAAAATAGGAGGAATGTTTTAAGTCAAGCAACTGAATCAAGGCACTTTTTTTTTTTTAAAGCAGAAGTTGCTGAAAATATTCCTGAATATTAGATTTCAAAAACCAGGTTACAGTATATATAATTTAGCTGCATATTTTAGTCTAGTCTCTCTGCGTACATGATCGCACATTCACTTTCAACCACCTTCTTTATACTTGCTTTATCTCCAACTAATCATGTGCTAGGCAGGCATAAAAAATAAACAGCTGTGTCTAAGTAACAGACAAGCGATTTTTTAAAAAAAAACTAACAAACACCACGAAGATAACACGGAACTTGTTTCCCTCTTGATGGCCCCTGGAAATGTTAATGAGGTTCATTTTCTCCACCCCTGGAGAGGGAGGTAACAATGTTCCTTCATGTGAGTAGGTCAAAAGCCACGTTACAAAAATAGTGACTTCCTCCACAAGGTTAAATGAGATGCTTTGGAAGCACTTTAGGTTAATTCCTTCATAGTGCTGGGATGTCAATTTTGGTGGGAGCCTCCGAGTCAGAAAGGGAGAGAGACATTCAGGAACGAAGTCTGATCCGAACAGGGTTTTCGACAGTAGAAATGGTACCAGCCTATGAAGCTCGCCGCGCCCCATGCAAAACCCCAGCACTGTTTCTGGTGTTCACAGCCGCCAACCGTCATTGTAACGGCACAGGCTAGGATACCACTCCCAAAAAAGTAATTTTAATGTAAGAATAAATTACAAAGAAACGAGTTATTCTGCAATCCTTCCGGATTACTCATCTGCAAACTCCCGACAGAGCCAAGAAATTTGCCCCAAATCACCCGGAAGGAAATGCCAGGGACTGGCCCCAAGGGGCTAGATGTAGGATCTGACTCGAAAAGAAGGGCTCCAGGACCTAGCTAGGGTCCTTCTGGGAATTGTGAGTTAAGTGTTATCTGTGGCCGTGTTAATTTTTTTTTTTTTTGGTTTGTTTCTACAATAAAACTTAGCTCGGAGAAAGAAAGATGATGTGAAATACCACGTTCCCTACTGTACATTTCACCACCGTATCCATAACAAAAAATAGAACCTTACACATACTTGGGGTTGTAAACTGCATAAGGCGGGGGTCGCAAAGGGGCCCCAGGCTCCACCACGTGGTGTTTCTTAGACACCTTAAACTTGTTTAAAAATCAGCAAGTTTGGCTTTTCAAAAAAAAATCCTGATTTCCAGCCTCCCCCCTTTTTTTCCTGCATGGAGCTGACGTAACAGCTGCCCCTTTTAAGGTGGGCACAGTTCCCACCTCCCCCCTTGTGTCTGCAGCCTGCTGAGTTTGCGACCCCCGGCTGGAAATAGCACATACCTAAATAGGCGTCTCCTAACCTAACCCAAACCTCTCGCACCCTCGTGTAATTGTCACCTCGTGTCCCCCTCTCCCCTCTCTTCCTTTCGCTTCCATCTTAAGTCCTCCTTCCCGAAGTCTTCCGATTTCTTTTGGTTCACTCGAATTCTCCCTTCTTTCAGCTTCAGTTTCATTTTGCAAAAAACATCTCTCAGCCCACGAGCATTCCAGGAAAGCTCCCAAGACTGGCCAGTGGGTGTTACTGAAGGGTGTCTTGCCACAGAACGGCTGAATCATCTTCCCCAAAAACATTTTCTTTGGGCACTGGCCGGAAAACTGGGGTGGCTGCTGTGCCTTCTTGTATGAGAGTATTTGCAGGTATGAACCTCCAGTACCAGGCACACACCAAAAATGTGTACATTTCCCATGAAAGGACATGACGGAGCCCAAATAAAACACAGAACTGAGCTTAAGTTAAGTGCCCTGGGCAACCATCACAGCTGGCTAATGCGCCGTATTATTTCTTATGTACACAGTACAGGTTTTGGCTTACTAATTGATCAAAATTGATCGAAATCTCTCAGTTTTGGTTACCACGTACAGAGAACAATTGCTCAGCATGGCATTTAAATAAAACATTAATATTTTTAAAATTCACAAATACAATGCCCCATTAATTAAAAAAAATAAAATTTAAAAACCTTGAGGATGGACGAGGCTTTGGGTAATTAACCTAAAAAAAAAAAAAACAAAACAAGAAAACTACAAGAACAGTATGTTACTGGATTTATACTTCAAAATACTATTTTTTAAAAAAGGAACCCATTGACTCAGCTAGAAATATTTGGAAAACTCAGCTTTTAAAGCTTTATAATCCCTCCAATAGCCTCACTGTCCCCCACTCCAATGAGTACAGGGGAAATTGTGGCTAAGTATGGAAAAATACATATATATGTATACATAAAAAATCTATCATTGGCATTTATTTTAAAAACTAATTTAAAAAAATAGTGTGCAGTTTCTACGCAGGAAGTTGCTGGACTGATCCCTTAGCTCAGTGCAGTACCTTATGACCTAACATTGACCTCTAAAGCTAGGAATGGCCTTTGTGGGGAACCGTCCCCAAGATGACCTCAACGAAACAGCACATTTGCAGCTGTTTCTCTTTCAGTCCAAGGTTGCAAAGGATATATATAGGAAGTCTACGCAGCTCTGATGAGAAGGATTCCCTATAAATCATTTATTCACAATGATTTCCCAGTGACCAAATGAGTCCCCCAAAGAAAGGTTTATAGCATTCCCTCAAAGCAGCTCAGAAATTAAACAATGGTCCTATTCACTTAGCTATTTCTGTCTTCCCAGTTACTAGTATGAGCCTAAGGAAGTGCATGTCTTTGTTTTTTAAAAAAAAAAATCCCAATAACACTGGGACTGGCTGCATTTCCAATCAGGCAAGCAGATGATAGGCCATTCTGAACTGCAATTGAGGGCCGTTAGAAATTTGGGAGGACAGGAAAGATTCCAGAATGGACTCCTCCTGGCTACAAAATATACCCAACTCCCCAACTTGGTGATATTTATGCCCAATGAGAAAAAAGAGCAGACTGCCAGCGAGGGCCGTCTCCTCTGCCCACTGACCACAGAGTAAGTATCTTCAAGCATAAAGCCCAAGACACTGAACTACAAGTGAAATGTTTTTTAAGACCTGTGCTCAGTCAACAGCTCAAAGTTAGCCTCAGGGAACCACATGAGGCTGCCGGGGCAAGGGAGAAGAACCTTCCAAGCACTGATCATCACTGGCATTGATTGAGAGCGCTAACTACATGCGAGGCACTGCAGCAGGCATTTCCTTTCCATTATTAGCTCATTAAGCTCAGAAAGAAATCTCTTTGCAAAGGAGTTTGCTCAAAAGCCTTAAAACAAAAAAGGTTTCTGTCTCCAGCCAGCAGGAAGCCCTGGACAAACGCCTTTATAGGTAAAGCCTAAAACACATCTTTCTCCAGACTCAACACGTTTTGTGCCCTCACCCAGCGCTGTCTTGAATATGTACTTTAAGGCTACTTTGCACTGTGCCTGGCTCATACATAGTGGGCGCTCAATGAACTGGTGTTGACTGACTGGTATATAGCCTAGCTTCTGCCGGCAGGGATGTTAAGCACGCACGTTGGATGTTTTTCGAGGCTGCAAATTTCTTAACAATAAATGTAACTGGCCTCCCTTTCAGATGCAACACTTGGTGCTAGCAATTACCACAAAAGGAGAGAATTGATCAAAATAAAGTGCTATTTGCTCTGGAAGTGTCTCTAACCGACTCTTGATTGCCTCTTGACATGTGTGACTTAATTTTTGACAATCTTGTCAAACACCTGTGATTGCACCATTTGAAAAATACATTAATATTAACTTGAATAGTGGAAATTATGTTCCTGAGAACATTAACCCCTAGAACAGAACTTTAATTCCAGTTGTGGATAAAGATTCAGGTGCTTTTTTTTTTTAAAAACAATCTGGAACCCAGTACCTAGCAAGTAGTTATGTCAAAAACATTCGTTTTTAAAAAAATTTTTGGGCAGAGAGATCTGTGTCTAAAAACTGAGAGAAGGAACTTTCCCTGTGGCTAGTACTCGCTTCCTCCACTGGACTTGCCTAAAAGCTAGATCCGTCTACAGAATCATCCCACACAAACCAACATTTGGACCAACTCTTAGAGGCTGCAGTTGCATAGCTTGCCCACAGCCTTTCCACAGTTTTCCATAGCTCGCCCAGGACACACTAGTGGGTGTGAAGAAGATGCCATAAGTATACAGGATTGTCAGATGAGGGTGACATTTAAGCCACCAAAGCTTGTGGCATCTTCCAAGTTTTCTAATGCCTTCTGCAATCTTGCATTTAACTGGCTTCATTGCCATCCCCACCCCCACTCAGTGGGAGAGGATTTAGGAGCATCTGCCCAGGTGGGGGTGCTGCAGGGTTTACGGTTCCCCTTCAGGAAACCCCTGGGTGCGCTGACTCCGGGGTGGAGGGCACCTGGCAAGGTAGCGGGGACCCCCGTAGGCCCGGAGAAGCTGGGGTAGCCTTCGCCACGTGGACAGCAACCGCGCTGCTGCAAGTTCCCGGGAGTGCTCGTCGAAAACGGCCAGGAGGTCAACTGGGCTGGCTTCGCGCAGTACCTTGGGCAGGGGACCCACCTCGGCGGCGGCCCCACCAGGGCCCAGGACGCAGTGGAAGAGCGTATGACGTCGCAACAGGCAGTCCCTGAGGAACTGCACCAATTCCTCCAAGCACTCGCCTAGGTGTGCCTCGTGCCAGCCTTGTGCAGGGGCCCCCTTGCGCAGCAGCACTGCCAGCAGCACTGTCTTGAGCACATATGAGGACAGGATGCGTCCCCACTGGGTGGCAGCCGTTGAATCCAGCCCACGGGCGCCCAGGTCTCGCAGAGCCTTAAGCAACTGCAAGCACTTGAGGTAGCAGGCACCTGGAGGCGCCCGTTCCTGCAGCCAGCTCAGGAGCTTCTGCTCCTGGCGCGCTGTGTTCACACCCCACAGTGCCTCGGTGCGCAGGCCCTCCGGGAACTCCGACAGGGGTCCAATGGGCAAGGGTTGCGGTGGTGGCGCCACAAGGAAGACCCCGTCTCCCAGATGGACGGCAGGGATGAGACGCACCGCCATGGAAAGGCGGCAGCAGCCGTAGTCCGTGCGGCAGGGCAGAATGTGTAGAGTGGGGGGCTGCTCCAGGCCACCTGGGGTCAGGCTGACCCGACAGTGCCCCTCCAGGCTGTAGCGCACGGTGGCCAGGGAGCGCTGCAAGTGCGACTGGAACCAGCGCAGCACCAGAGTGGCAGAGAGGTGGCGCCGCCCACGCACATCCACGCAGAAGCCATCAGCGAAGGGCTTGCACTCCTTAAGCCAGTGGCCCCCTGAGGTCCCCGACGGTGATGGCGAGGGTGGTGCCTTGAGGGCACAAACGAAGCAGCCGCTGAACGCGGGGGCCAGCCCTGGCTCGCCCCCCAGGCTCCGTGGCTCCAGCGCCACCAGTGGCGGGAGACGCAGCGGCACCAGCACGTCAAAGCCGTCGGGCCGGCGGATTTTATGCTGCTCATAGGCGCTGCCCACCTGGATGAAGTCTCCGCGGAAGGCCAAGGCCAGCGCTCCCCCTGGGATGGGGCCTGGGGACCCCCGGGCACGGCCAGCCCGCACCAGCTCGCCCACGATCCGGCTCACGTGCGCCTTGCTGTGGCCCAGCACGTGCGGAGACAGGCGCACCTCGTGCTCGTAGTAACTCTCCAGCAAGACGCTGAGGCCTGGCTCTCGCAAGGGTCTTGGCGAGAAGGCGGAGTGGACCCCCATACGGGGAGACGCAGGAAGAAAGCGCTGCCGGACAGCGTGGCGACAGCGCAGGAGGACATAGCCGAGGAGGAGCAAGGCAGCCGCTTTGAGTAGTGGGAAGCCGCCGTCCGCGCCGTCGGGGGCCTCGGCCCGGGCGCCCCCGCTTCCCCGCAGGACATGGTAGAGGCACACGAGGGCGGTGCACAGGCCGGTCACCAGGGGCCAGAAGACGCGCAGATTGAGCGTGTAGTGCACAGACATGCCGGGCGCCCGGGGCCGCGGCGGCCGAGCAGCCCAGGGCGCGAGCCCCGGCGGCGCCCCCGGCCCAGCATGCGCGCAGCGCGCCGGCGGCCCTGCTGTCCCCGTCTCCTTCGCCTCGGCGGCGGCTCCCCCCTCGCAGGACCGGGGGCAGCCGCCCTCCAGCTCGGCCTCCTCTCCCAGCTCAAGTGTTCCTTCCAGCTGCGGCCCGCCCTGCACTCCCGGGCCCCGGGCCGCGCCCTGCGCCGGCTGCGCGCTGCGCCCGGCGGGGCCGCCCTGCCCGCCCGGCGCCCCGGCGCGCCGCCTTCGGCCAGCTTCTGGCCCGGCCCGGCTCGCCTCCTACCCTGGGCGGCCCTGCTGGCGCTCCTGCCGCTCCCCTCCGCGCTTGTTCCCGTTACTCGGACCCCGGGAGCTTCCTCTTCCGAGGGGAGGCGAGGCCGCGCCAGCCAAGTGGGGAGGAAATGCCGAAGTCTGGAGCCGAGCGCGGAGCGGGCGGGCGGGCGGGGTCGGCCCCCTCCCCGGCCTCCGCCTTAAAGCGACGCGGGGCGGCGGGAGGGACTTCAGGACGCGCTTGGGACTGGCCTCCCGCGGGCCGCCCCATCCTCCCTCGCCGAAGGCAGAACTGAGAAAGCCCGATTCCGGGGCGGGGGCCTTGTGCAGGGAGCCTCTGGAGTCGTGCTCCCGTGAAGTTACACTGGGAAGTTGGGGAGGAGAAGAGCGCGCACAGCCAGACTGCCCAGCCCTCCCCGCCCCACAAGCCTCGGTGGCGTGGCAGGCCCTGGGACGGAAGTGGCCCCTGCCGCCTGCTGCCGTCCTTTCTTCAAACCGATATTCACTGGGCACCTACTATGTACCAGGCAGGAGACGCGGTGCTGGGGAAAATCGCAGTTGATAAGGCGCAGTTTCTGCCCTTCGTGAAGCTTACAGCCTTGTATTAATAAAAAAAAAAAAAGGAATTAAAAAAAGAAGGATCCCTGAGCGAGAAAATGCTCTGAAAGAAACAAAACCGTAGGAGGGAGTGACAAGGTGGTGGCTGACCTGTGGAAGCCAGAGGGTCACTGAGGGGTGACATTTGGTTTGAGACCTGGATGAGGAGGAGCCTGCCTTGGGAATAATACTGTTAATAATTGTTTTACAGAGGACCTGTGTGCGGGCAGTGTTTTAATCACGTTGTACATGTTCACTCCTCACATTAATCCTGTAAAATAGATACTGTTATTTTCCCAGTGAAGGAAACTGAGGCACAGGCAGGTTCAGCTGCCCACCCAAGGTCACACAGCCTTTGCAGAGCCGTGCCTTGAACCCAGGCATCTGGCTCCAAGGAAGCCAGAGGGCAGGACTCCCAGGGACCAGGGAATGTCCCTTCCTCATCTGCTGGGAATTTTTCTGGGTCGTTTGTCAGGGGCTATGCTGGAACCTCAGTCCTGGGAAGCATGTTTTGTTTCATAACAGGGAGCATTCCCTGAAATAATCTGGATTTATTTAAATAATTGTCTTTATTAGTTCACATTCATTTTACTTTCCTTGCTCCCACTGCTATTTAAGAAGAGCAAGGGTGAATGCCTCAAAAATGTCAGAACCCAGCTGCTATCTCGGAACCAGGCCTCAGAAGATGGCTCCTGGATTACTCCCAAGAAATCCTGGACTGGGCCTCTGAGAGCTAAGCTGACCTGCTTTCAGATCCCATCTCTGCTCCTATTAGCTATGAGACCATAGTCTATTAGTCAAGATTCTTCAGGTTGCAAGTGGCAGAAACACAGTTCAAACTGGCTTAAAAAAAAAAATTATCATGTTAACTGAGAAATCCATGAGGGACCTATTTCAGGTACAGCTGGATCTAGGTGCTGCAATGCTATATGGACCTGTTCTCCCTCCGCTACTTAGCTCTGCTTTCTTCTAAGTGGGCTGTACTCTCTGGAAGGTCTGCTCTAATCTCACATTATTCTCAGTGCAGAGGAAAAGAGGGAATTACTTTCCTGAAAGTTGCAGCAAATGCCATGCCTTGGGATAGTCTGGGGTCATGTGCTAAAAGTGACTAAGAAAGAAAATGCACTGATTAGCGTTCCCTCGGTGTGTCCGCCTACCGCCTCAAGTCCACATGTTGAACTCCTAATCCCCAATGTGACTGTATTTGGAGATCGGATTGGTGGCCCTATAAGAGGAAGAGAGAGGTCTCTTTCTCCATGTGCTCGCACCAAAGAAAGGCGGCCATGTGAGGACATAGAAAGAAAGTGGCCCTCTGCAAGCCAGGAAGAAAGCCCTTACCAGAAGCCAAATTCTACCAGATCTTGACTTTGGATTTTCTAGCCTCCAGAACTAAGAGAAAATAAATTTCTATTCTTTAAGCCACCCCGTCTGTGGTATTTGTTAAGGCAGCCTGAGCTAACGCAGTTGAGTACCCAACCCTGGAACCAAGAGGTGGGGTCAGCCCTGCTGAAACCGTGGGAATTGTGGGGAGGGCTGTCCCCCAAGGAAAGTCATGGTGCTGTGGTTGGAAGAAGAGGAATGAGATATTTTGGCATGCAGAAATGACAGGTGGCTACCTCATTTGGGTAACTCTCTTAACCTCTTTCTGTTGCAATCTCCCCATCTATAAAGTGGGGTACCACAAACAGGGTGATTAATTTTTTCCCTGGCAGACACAGTGGTATGCTGTCTCCAACTATACAAATAAAGGTGATGCTCTAGATCAGAGGTCAGCAAACACTTTTTGTAAAGAGCCAGAGCGTAAACATTTTAGGCTTGGGTGGGGGAGGGGGCACAAAATCTCTGCTATAACTACTCAGCTCTGCTGTTATAGCCCCAAAGCAGCTGTGTTAGATTCCTGGGCCTGGCATGACAAAGTACCACAAACTCGGTGGCTTAAAATGACAGAAATTTACTCTCACAGTTCTGGAGGCTAGATATCCAAAACCAGATTGTTGGCAGGGCCATGTTCCCTTGGCTCTTCTTAGCTTCTGGTAGTTGCTGGCAATCCCTGGCACTCCCTGGCTTGTGGCAGCATCACTTCAATCTCTGCCTGTCTTTACATGGCCTTCTCCTCTGGGTCTCGGTCTCGTCCTTTTCTGTTTCTTATAAGGACATAGAAGGTGGATTTAGAACCCATTGGGGTAATCCCAACGATCTCATCTGGAGAGGCTTAATTTAAGGATTCTTAACTTAA
>NW_012148285.1:12449641-12466492 GCF_000956105.1 Propithecus coquereli | reverse complement strand
CACGGAGGAAGAATGGAAACACAGGTGAAAGGAAAAAAGAAAGAAATGACTCATTTTCCATAGGGGGAACAGGGATGGCTCAAGGGGAGGTGACATGTGATCAGGCTCTGAAGGACAGGAAATGACAGTCCCTTTCATATCACATGCCTCCGAGATGTGGCCTTTCCCGTGCGGTATCTTGGAACGCTCCAGACAAGCCCAATGACGCAGGTGCTATTTTATTGCCATTTCGCATGTAAGACAAGTGAGGCTGAGAGAGGTTAAATATTAACAACTTATTAGCAATCACACAGCTGGCGAGTCTGACTCCAGAGCTGGGCTCTTAATCCCTGTGCGCCACTCTCTTTTACATTGTAAAGGGTTTTATAGGACAGAAGGAATATTCTGGAAAGGCAGGTTAATTTACGTTTGTGTCTATGTCCCTAACCAGGCGATGAGGATCTTGAAGTCAGAGACTTTGCCATGTTCACCTTAGCAACCCCAGTAGCCTGCGTCATGCCTGGAACTTTACAGAGATTTATTCAATGAATGAATGAGTGAGTGAATGAATATGTTTTTGACCGGCAGAAATTGAGGGAGACCATTCCAGGTAATGGAAACAAAATGTGCATATGCTTGTGATCGAGGAGCATGTGACCGTCCAGGGGAACAGGACATCTGTCCCATTGTTGCAGAAGTCTAGAATTTTCGAATGGACACTGTGGCTCCAGTTGCTGGCTATTCATTCCAGCCTTCCTCCAGGGAAACACATTCCCACATTCCTTGACGCCCGCTTCGCTAGTGTGGCTGGTGGTTCTGAAACCCACGGCTGGGGCAGGAGCCCTGATTCTGCAGGCAGCTCCCTGGCGGGGGCAGCTCCCTGGTGGCCCAATTCTGCTGTGTGACTTAAGAGTTCTTTCTGGAAGTTCTGCTCAGAGTCCTTTCCTGCAGCCTTCCCAGTGATTCTCTAACTATTTGTGATAAACGATATTTTGCTGTTTTTTTTCCTTTCAATTTTCTGTTGGTTCTATTATACTGCGCAAGACTGTTACACAGCTCATGCCACGTGCAACTCACAACACCTACACTGGCCTATCCCCTGCTTAGACAGACCAGCCCATCAGTCACAGCCTCGTGGATGTCATAGCATTGTCAAGCTGATGCAGATGATTCTAAACACTCTCAACCAAACACTTGGTTACTGGACCAAGGCAGCCAGTAACAAGGGGGTAAGCCAGGAACACACAACTTTGCCAACAATGCCACCCAATACTGGATGGCAACCCATCCAGCTCATCTTCTCTCTTGGGCCATCTAAATGACAGCAAGAAGCTGAGTCCAAGAATGATGGGCTATTCGAGTTGATTTGGGGGCTCAATAGCTCCCGTGGGGCCCGAATGACCTTCCAGCTTTCTTCCTGGTTCAAGTGAGTAGCTGCCACCTGAGTTCCCTGTGATCATTGTAACAATGCCTGCTGCAGTCTGAGATGGTAGGAAGGTGTCTCTTCCTTGCAACCCGGACTCAGGGTGGTGGTAGATGAGATGGGAAGGCATTTTAGCCCAGATCCCTAGAAAACAGAACCTAAGGGCACGTCTTGCCTATGAGTGTTTTATTGTGGGGTGCAAGTCCAAGGAAGCTTTGCAGCAAACATAGCTGGTTCCTTGGTCTTTAAAGGGTCTCCAGAGAGGCTGTGCAAAGCCTCTTCATCTTTGAACAGTCAGGCAGGAAAAAGGGCAAACAATTCAGTTGATGGCTTCTTCCTATCTCCTGTCTCTCACTGATCAAAGTGTGCCCACAGGGCATTAACTGCTGCCACTTCTGAGCCACCTCATTGGCTGATGGAGAAGCCAGAGTCCCTGCAAGTGCACATGTGGGCGGTCTCTCCTCATCCGTCGGCACCACACAAAGGAAGTCCTTGGTCTGTGGCAGGGGTGGCAGCAGGGGGCTCTTTCCAGCTGTGAAAATGGAGTGAGATTGCTGGGGCTGCTCTGGTTAAGAAACAAAGCAAGTAGCCCGAGGCCCAGGAGTGCCAATGGGGCTGGGTGGGTCTGGGGTGACCCACCTTGGCTGGGGCTGATACCAGAGGTTTCCTGGAGGAGGAGCCTGCTAAGCTGATTTTGGAGGATGGATTGATAATTGCCAGATAAGAGGGATGGAGAAGGGAAGTCAGCGCAGAAGTCCCTTCACATATGGAATCCTGGGGAAGTGAAAGCCCGTGGTGTGGAGTCAGTGGGTCTGAAGTTTGGGGCATGGGGAGAAATGTTGCGAGATGAGGCTGGAGAGCTGGCCATGAGGCAGGTCATGATGGAGTCTGCACCCTGCTGTTCAGTTGGGATGCTCTTGACTGCAAGTAACAGAAGACCCTGATTCATCCAATTTAAATAAAAGGACATGTTACAACCTTACATAACAGGAAGTCTGGAGGTGGAGTGGCTCCAGGCATGCTTGATTCAATAGCTCAATCATGGCACCAGGTTCCTTCCCTGTTTCTGTTATACCATCTGCAGACTAGCTCTCCTCCTGGTTACAAAGTGGCTGCCACAGATCCAGGCATCGTATCCAGACATAGCAACATCCATCAGAACATGGACCTAGCACCATGTCTGGTACTTTACAGAGGTGGCTGTCTTTTTCTTGGGTCTCTATTTTAGAGCAAAATCATCTTTTACAGAAATCCCGTAACTCAGACATATGGTCACATGTAACAGCAAAGGAGGCTGGGAAATATAGTCACCATCTTAGATTCCATGTGTCCTACTAAAAAACAAGTGTTTTATTACTATAAAAAAGAAAGTGAATAAATACTGGGGGACAACCATCAGCCTTTGCCATAGTAGGCGACCAAAGGTATCTCCTTCATGAGCCATTATTGGATCACTCTTAGGCTAACTGCAACTTATTATTTGTGCAATTACTAATTAAATGTGTTTTCAAATATACTGTAAGTTGTTCTGAGAACAGGGACCATCTCTGTCTTACAGGTGCTCAATGACTAATTGTCAAATGACTGACCGACTGAAAGAATGAATGAAGCTTATTTCAGAAGTCCAGCAAAGTAGCTCAGGATTGGTAAAGAGACTTACTAGAAAATGCTCTTCCCTGGTCTCCATTTTTGAGGCCAGTGTCTATATAACAGTCATGAATAATGAAACCAGCATCAGTCAAAGGAAAGCTTGGGTCTGGCAGAGATGAAGGGCCATGGGAGAGCTAATGAGTCTGTAATGTAATTTGGTGCCAATAAAATGGTGCCATATTAAATTCAGGGCCATGAGATTTGCGCTATAAACCCAACACAATTATAGACTAAGAACCTGATCCCCCACCTGCTCCAGCTCTTCTAGTTTGAGTCATTTTAAGGACTTCCCACTGACATTGTCTGGTGATGTCATGGTGAGAATTTTCATAGTCATTAAATTTCTGGCTGGAGGGCCAGCGAAGCCAAAGAGACTCAGAAATGAGTGGGACGTAAAATCACCAAGTCCAGAAAGCCACTGTCGACAAAGTTAACATGTCAGACATGAGGCGCCCTCTTTCTGGTCTCCTGCTAGCACCATGGTGACAAGGCCAGCTGTCTTGAGACAGGCAACATTCTAATTAGGCACTTCATATGATTTAACTCATTCAGCCCTCACCATACTGAACAACCTCATTGGGCTCTGTCTGTATCCCCATTCTGCAGATGGCGAAACTGAAATATAGGCCGGATACGTACTTTGCCTGAGATCAGATAGGCAGATTGAAATCTATGTCTCCCACCCTGATACCTTTAATCACCCCACACACTGCTTCAAGTAAGGTGTTTCCAAATAAATATCTGGGCTCCTGTCTGATGTTTTCCACAGTCCGGAGCAAGAGAAGCAAAAATAAGACATTTGAAAGGGATTTTTCTTAAAGCTTAATTTACAGTGGTGTCTCCTCTAACAGGTCAGGGACATTTCAAAGTTAGCACACAGAAAATGAAAATGACATTTAGTTCAAATTACGCTTGATATATCAGGGTAGGAGTTTAGATTATACATTTGTCAAAACTCATTCAATGGTCCATTTTAGACTTGTGCATTTCATTGTATCTAAATATTACCTCAAAAAATCAAAAGCACATGTTGGATTCTGGGGAGTGATATGCACACTGAAGGGTTTGGAAGTGAGGTGTACTGATCTCAGCAATTGCTTTTACAACGTATCAGAAAATAAGATGAATTGTTTTTTGTTTTTTTTTTTTGAGACAGAGCCTCACTCTGTTGCCCTGAGTAGAGTGCCGTGGCATCAGCCTAGCTCACAGCAACCTCAAACTCCTGGGCTCAGGCGATCCCTCTGCCTCAGCCTCCTGAGTAGCTGGGACTAAGATGAATTGTTGAATGGAGAGTGGGATGGTTAAACAGACAGATGTAAGATAAGGCCAGTTAAGTTAAATGTTAATGGTAGAATCTAGGTTGTGGGTCTACGGGTATTCATTGTACAATTCTTTCAATTTCTCTGTGTGTTTGGGAAAATAAGTATAATGTTGAGAGAGAATGGTCAGTTGAGCATTTGATGAAGGAGATGGTTTGAGTTTAGGAGCCAAGTTGTGTGACTAATATGTGCCTTTGAGCACTGAGCAAAACATGATTCTCAACAGTGTGAGACAAAGTCAGACTAGCCAAGGAGGCTGGGAAATATAGTCAGTATCCTAGATTCCATGTGGCCTTGAAAAGCAAGTGTTTTGTTACTATAAAAAGGAAAGAGAATAAATATTGGGAGACAATATCTCTTTACACCATTTAAAGCATTCTTCCCCCACCCCAAAACATTTTTGTTTGTATAGCTGAACACCAACAACTTAAACTCATGTGTGATGTCGTTTCAATATAATTATTTCAAAAATCTATCGTTTTGGATAATTTGCTCTGGGAAAAGCCAGCTGCCATGTTGTGAGGGTGCTCAAAGAGCCCTGTGGGGAGGCCCACCTGGTGAGGAACTGGGGCTTCCTGCTCACAACCAGCACTAACGTGCTGGGTGTGGGGTGAGTCACACTGAAGTGCCTCCTCCGGCCCCAGTCGAGCCTTCAGATGATGCAGCTCCAGTTGACATCTTGATTACAATCTCATGAGAGACCCTGAGCTAGAACCACTCAGTGAAGCTGCTCCCAGATTCCTAACCCACAAAAACCGTGTGAGATGATAAATGCTTATTATTTTAAGCCCCTTAAAAAATACTCTAAGAGTATGCACTTCTACTCTGTTGTACGTTAACCATCTTCCTATAGGAGAAATTGATACTAATGATAGTTAAAGCAGCTTTCTTTCCTTAAGTCCTAACTTAGTAACACGAAAAGTTGGCAATTCTAGGTTAATCCCTCAAATAATTTACTTTCTGCCACTCAAATGTGGGCAGGGATCTTGCCTGCTTTGTTTCTTATTATCTCTCCAGTTGCCTGGCACAAGTAGTCACTCAATAAATAAATACTTGTTGAATTAATTTTACTGGCTTGTGAAATCTAAAAGGTTGGGTAAAAGAAAAGGTTGCACCAAGATACCAGAAGTCACTAAGTCATTACTGAGTACATGGATTGCTAGACCAATGCCCCTAAACTGTGGCCCAGCCCCACACAGACACCCTGTGATTATGTGTCTATAGACATAGTCCTCACGGCACCCCAACCAGCAGGAACAGAACCACAGCCTGTCCAAGATCCACTTTAGTGCAAATCACACTCCATCAATTTCACCCCAAGAAGGGAAAGAATGGCTCTTTCATCTTTTCAAAGGCCAAGAAAACCCTGTGTGTTTTGATGCCTGCCCCCCCGCCCCCAAAACCACAAAAGGATTACTTTGCATTTGCATCTCTCTGGTGGAGGAGGAAGAAAAGAGACCCTTAAAGGAAGCCCATGTAGCAGTGGGTGAAAGAAACAGCAGAGAGGAAGCCCCGAAACACCATTTGGGAGCACTGTTTCCCTGCACTCTGCATGGGCACAGTGGAAAATTCTGCCACGTACTCACTGAGACCTGATCTCTTGGTACCTGGCTGCATTCACAGGTCACAATTCAACATACACTAACAGTTGTCCTCACCTCTGAGCCCTTGCTGTGTGTCAAGCACTGTGCTTTATGTACGTATTGTCACTAATACTCATGGCCAAATTTTAAGGTCACTATTAATATCATCATCCATTTTACAGATAGGGAAACAGAAATTCAGAGGGATTCTAAAGCCCATCCAAATAAGAGCAGATAGAACCAAAAATTAAAGTCATTTCCACCTGACACCCACCCCAATGCCCTTACCAACACACCATGATGACTCTTTGAATCGATCAAAGAAGTAGCATTGTCCTTGGGTCTATTCTGCAAATGAGAACTAGACTTGAGACCATACATTCAAGCTCCCATCAAGAAGGAACAGGTCTCGTACTTACTCTGAAGCCTTCAGTACCTCTCATTCTGTGGAATGTTTGAGTCCATTGCAGTTTCAGATACTCAAATTGCAGTTTCAAGTATGCCAGAGGGTATAACACACTTTAAGTGACCTGTTTGAACCCATCACAAATGTGGATGTGATTTCTAAATCCTCAAAAGGTAACCTGGCTGCGGAAGCTCTCCAGCAGCCTTTGTAAATCCCCTCCCTGCCGCCTGGTTGTGCTGCAGGGTTGGTGTGACCAAGACGCCCCTCTCTGCTGACAGCCGCACTGACAGCCACATCAGGCCACCTTGAGCCTAAGCGCTTTATTTGTCCCTCTGTCTCTGGCCATCAGCTTGACAAAATGCCAGGCTTCCTTTGTGTATCTTGCACTTGAACACAGAGGCCCCCCACTTTTCCTGCTTTGTTGGGGGCGCATTGTGAGGAAAGGAGGAGTGAATTCGGTTGTCTTTTTATAGCTTTTTCCAAAGGTCAGCCTTTCTTCTGTGGCTGTAAGTGGCCCACGACACACTGTGTGCATAAAAGGGTTGGATCGTCAGCCCTGCCCTAGTGTTAGGGCTGTGCTGAACACATAATCTACCTCCCTTTTCTTGGGCAAAACCACCTGGGGTTCGATTTGATGTGTTTAGTTTCCGGCCCTGCTGAAGGACCACCCCAACACCTGGATCCTTTAGGCGGCCTTGAACAATACCTTGTCATTCATCTGGGAATGCTCTGTTCATACCATACCCAGTATGGAGCGGGTATTCGCTTTGCATGAGTAAAAACACAAAACCCAAGCTAGGCCAAGCTTGTCGTGACCACACAGAGGGACAGAAAAGGTAGCCGTCCATGCTTGTTCATGGTTAGTCTAACAATCCTCGTCCCACTGTGTGACTTTTGTTCACCTGATGGATACCTATGTGTATTATAGATAATTCAGTCAATATTCACCAATTCAACAAATATTGATTGCCCTAGTCCATTTTCTGTTGCTTATAACAGAATACCTGAAACTGGGTAATTTATAAAGAACAGAAAATTTATTTATTACAGTTATGAAGGCTGAGAAGTCCAAGGTTGGGGGGGCACTGGTGAGGACCCTCTGCAGAGAGCCCAGGCTGCACAGGGCATGACATGGTGACAGGGCTGAGTGTGCTAATGCTAGCTCAGGGCTCTCTTCTTATAAAGCCACCAGTCCCCCTCCCATTATAACTCACTAATAATCCATTCATGAGGATTGCCGCATTAGGGATTAAATTTCAACATGAGTTTTGGAGGGGACAGGCATTCAAACCATAGCATTGATCGACCACCTACTAGGTATCATACTCTGTTCTAGATGCTTGGAAAACACTTAGTGACCAAAACAAACATCTCAGCCCTCACTGAGCTGACATTAGAAGCCTCGTACACGATAGGTGGGGTACCGTAAAATGTATTGTCCAGATTCAGACACTCTTGAGAGGAAAAGTGATTGCCATGGCTAATTAAGTCAGGACAAGAGGCATCCCATCCTGGGCAGACCACAGAGGGGTGTGCAGTGGTCCAACAGCTTGCCTTGGGATGGTCACAGGCCAACGCTTAGGTGCTTCTACAGTGGGAAGAGCATGTGCTTTGGAGCTAAGCAGCACTAGGTTTGAATCCCAGCTCAGTGATTTACTAACCGGGTGTCATCAACTATTCATCCTTTCTTCCAACAGTAAGGATTAAGTGACGTAATACATGGAAAACATCTATCCCCACACCTGGCACATAGTAAGGGCTTAACAACTATTAGTATGGTTTCCCATCCCCCAATTCCATGGCATCCTTACCCCCACACACATGCATACTAGATTTGGAATCTACTCTTTAATATCTACAGCAGTTGTCCCCAACCTTTTTGGCACCAGGGACCATTTTCATGGAAGACAATTTTTCTACGGACTGGGGGATGGGGGATGGTTTCGGGATGATTCAAACGCATTACATTTATTGTGCACTTTATTTCCATTATTATTACATTGTAATATATAATGAAATAATTATACAACTCACCATGGTTGGGGATTGGCGATCCCTGATCTCCAATTTTCTCACTGAGTTTATTCTTCTTTTCCTCCAGTAGAAGTTTTCCTGTAGCTATTTGACTGATTGCAATAAACATATTGGTCAAATAGGTACAGGAAAACTTCTACTGGAGGAAAAGAATAAGCTCAGTGAGAAAATAATAGTAATGACTGTATTTATTCAGGATTTACTATAAAAGCTAAGTAGTTTTTATGTTCATTATGTCCCATAACCCTCACAATCTCTATGAAGCAAATTAGGTTTTTATTGACCCATTTTAGAGACAAGGAGAGTAAGGCACAGGTCAGACTTGGCAAATCTTTTCTGTAAAGGGTTACAGAGAAAGCATTTTAGGTTTTGCAGGCCACATGGACTCTGTTGAGACTACTGTAGCAGGGAGGCAGCCATAGACATGTAAACAAATGGGCGCAGCTGGGTTCCAGTAAAACTTTATTTATAGAAATAGGCCATCTGGATTTGGCCCCTGGGCCACAGTTTGCTGATTCCTAACCTAGAGATGTAAAACTTAGCTCCTAAGGCTAGTAACATGGTGGAGCTGGGATTTGAGCTACATGTTGCGCTGAATCTTAGTTTTCTGTACTGTACTTTTTGGAGATTTTTCCATGTTACAACAAACAGAGCCACTCCATTCTTCTTAATGGCTGCAGAGCGATCTCTGGTATGACTGGACTGTAATTCTTTTAACTGGTCTCCACTGACGTGTACTGGGATTGTTTACAATCGTTTGCTGTGGCAAATAATCCTGCAGGAAGTATCCTTGTATACATGTCATTTTGTACATACTGAACTATATCTTCACAACAGATTTCTAGGAGGGGAATTGTTGGGGCATCCAGCACCTAAGGCAAAAAGCAGAAAACTAGACTCTTCTGAAGAGGCTTCACGAAGATGCGCGAGCTGAAGACTGTAGAACTTGCCCTCATCCCAGGCTTAGCTCTGGCCACCTTGCTTGCAAACACCTAACACACATGCTTGATCTCCAAATAAAGGTAGTTCTTGGAGTTAATGAATGATTGAACTGGCATATTGGGACAGATGTACTTTGATCAATTGTGCCTTCTTGATCTTGGAATAATTTCTTCTTCATACCAATCCCATCTAAAGCAGAAATCTAAACTGTGAGCTTTCTGGGGGCAGAGATTATCTTAGTCAACAATGATGGATTCATTCATTCAATGGCTATTCATTAAGCACCCACAATGGGTCATATGTTGTGCTAGTGCTGGGGCTACAGTGACAAACAGGAGAGATAAGCCCCATTGTCATGGGGGGTGGCTACAGGCTGGTAGGGTATAGAGATAAGGCATTGATACTTGAAGGCGTTAGATACATGTATCGATCGAGATTGATATCTTTGGCTGCTAGTAACAATCACCAAAAATAACATGGCTTAAATAAGTCAGAGGTGGGTAGTCCAGGGCCGGTGTAGTGGTGCCATGGTCACCAGGGACCCAGAATCTTTTTGTCTTTCTGCATTGCCATCTGTAGCAAAGGGCTTTCCTCCTGAAAGATGCTTCATGGTCCATAATGCCGCTAGAGTTCCAGCCATTATATTTACATCCCAGGCTGTAAACAAGAGTTAGGGGGAAGTCAAAAAGGGTTGGTGCCAGCTGTCTGCCCTATTTCTAAGGAGCTTTCCTGGAAGTCCCACTTAAGAACTTCTGTTCATATTTCCCTGAACTCAGGGTAGTCACTTGGGCACATCCAGTTACAGGGTAGAACAACACAACACTGGCTGCATGGAGCCCAGCGTGGAGGCTGTGGCATCAGATAAAGACGATAGCTGTTGATACTTGAAAGGGGCAATGGGAATGCAGGGAAAATGGCATGGGTTTTAATTATTTTTTAAAAAATCTGATAAAACTTCCAAATGATCTCTAGCTTTGCGCAAAGCTTCTTAGGAATCAATACCAAAGGCAGAGCCTCTTTTACAAAGTTTTTTATTCCTTCCCTCATCCCTATTTAGCCAGAAGAAAAAGAGGGACAGTAGGGAGAAAAGGCTCCTGCCGTTGCATCCTTGCTGTGGGAATTGCACAACCCCTACTGCATACTACCCAGAACCTCTGCTGGGCTCCCAGGGAAACAGGCGCATAAGCACAACAGATACTCCGCGGAGTTCCAAGGAGATGGAAATGGTCCAAGCTGTCCCTTCATGGCGTGAGTTCTTAAGGTTCCCATTCCCTTGGATTGGGTTAGTTTCAAGTAGGAAGTAGCCCCTGAGAGGCTGAACTCTTAGCCTTAGCTGTCGCCCAAGATGAGTGTCTTTTTTCTGTCTGGAGAAGCTCTCACCTTTCTCCCATCTTTCCTCTACTCTAGGCCTTGTTTTGACTAATGGCATTTTATTTTCATTTTATTTATTTATTTCTGAGATAGGGTTTTGCTCTGTCACCCAGGCTGGAGTACAGCGGCACAATCATAGCTCACTGCAGCCTCAGACTCCCGGGCTCAAGTGATCCTCCTGCCTCAGCCTCCCAAGTAGCTGGGACTACAGGCCACCATGCCTGGCTAATTATTTTATTTTATTTTTTGTAGATATGGGGTCTTGCTATGTTGCCCACACTGACTGATGGCATTTTATAGAAAAATTGCACCTAATTTCACATTCAATAAATCTCCAAATACTTCAAATATGTCTGTGGTCCTCTGACCCATAAGTGAAATCATCACAAACTATTATGGTTTTGAAAGGATGAAGGGATAATGATTCAAATGAATTGAGGATTATCCTTCAAAGTCCTCTCTACCTGCCAAGGAAATGGATTTGAAAGCAATGTGAGGAGGCAAACTGACAGGTTTTAAGATGAATGCTATGTAGAGGTGAGGCTGAAGAAAGAGCCAAGGGTGAATTTTGGCCTCTAGTGTAGGCAGCTGGGTGGATCTTTTAATCCCCAGTGGCTGGAACTCTTCTGGCATAGGGCAGATGCTAAATAAGTGTTTGTGAATGAAAAACATCTTCTTCCCCTAAAACCAGTCACTTCCCTTGACATCCTTATTTTGGATCATTTTCCTAGCATTCTGCCTGAAACTCACCACTGACTCATATTTCCTTTAAGTCCTGTATTAGGAATCTCCAGAGAAACAACCAGAGAGAGAGAGAGAGAGATTGATTTATTATAAGGAACTGGCTCATGCAACTATGGAAGATGAAAAGTCCCAGGATCTGTGGTCAGCAAGCTGGGGACCCAAGAGCTGACAGTGTAGTTCCAGTCTGAAAGCCAGTGGCTTGAGAACCAAGACGAGCCAATATTTCAGTTCAAGTCTGAAGGCCAGAAAGGACCAATGTCCCAGCTCACGCGGTCAGGCAGCAGGAGTTCCCTCCCTTGGCGTTCTGCTCAGGCCTTCAACTGATCGGATGGGGCCCGCCACATTGTGAACGGCAATCTGCTTACTCAGTCTAGAGACGTAAAGGTTAATCTCACCCAGAAACACCCTGACAGACACACCCCGAACAATGCTGACCAAATGCCTGGCCAACCTGTGGCCCAGTCAAGGTGACACACAAAATGAATCATCACAAGTCCTTTCCAATTCGTCGACGAGATCTGCTCTGCTTCTGGAGAGCCACTTTCTATACAGTTGGGGTCCTGGCAAGGGAGAGAGGCACGTGCAAAAGAGGATAATTTAAGGGAATTTAGTCGCGGGACTATTGAGAAAGGTGAGGGCAGGCTGAAGGGAACTTGAGGTTGAAGGATGGTGAAGCCCCCAAGGACCTGCAGTTTTAAGAAGCTGCCAGGACCTCTGGGCCTGAGGGGACCAGCAGAGGGGGTGTGCCAGGCATTGTTCCAAGCACTTGACACATTATTACCCTCCCATGCCCCTGTTCCCCAGCCCTAGGAAGTCACTGCTCTTTGTCTCTATAGATTTGCCTATTCTGGGCATTTCACTAAACGGAATCCTACAACATGTGGTTCTCTGGGACTGGCTTCTCTCACTGCGGATTGTTTTCAAGGTGCAGCCTTTATAGCCCAGGTGCTCTCATTTTACAAGTGAGGCAATGAAAGCACAGAGAGATCAGGTACCACCTGGCAAGGGGCAGAGCAAGGCTCCCTGTGCCCCCAGGTGGTGTAGACCATTATAGTATGCTCCCGCCCAGTCACCGGGGCCTTCATCTACCCTGGAGGGCAGCGTTGTATAAACGTCCCCGCTGGTTCAATCTTCCCATTTCCCGTCCTTTCCTGCCCCCACCGCCGATTTATATCCACTCACATTCTGACTCCATCACGCTCCCAGGCTCAGCGGGCATCAGGCCTTTTCATCTACCCACCACCTGTTCTCCCTTCTCCTGGTGATGGGACTCTGGCTTCCTTTGCAGGAACCGCCCCTAGCCCACTCTCAGCTCACGTGGCTTGGGTGCAATTGTTCCCATTCCACCTGCAGCAGGAGCAACCACGTGACCAGGCCTGGCCAATAAGCGCACAGCCCCCCAGACACAGTGATTGGTCAAGGATCAGGAATGTAACATGATTGGAGAAAAATGAGGCTAGTGGTGGGGGAGGGGTGTGTCTTGGGGATTCTGGGAAAGCAAAGATTTCCCTGTCTTGTGCAGATGCTAGAGGAAGAGATGCTTATCTTTCTTGCGGATGGATGGGTGTTAGGAGGTTGTGTATGGAAGTGCTATGGCCATTTTGCTGCCATACATGAGGAGGGCCGTGGGGACATTGTGAGCCTAATTTTGACACTGTAGATATAAAAGCAGCAGGGTGGGCAAGTGTTTAGTTTGAGCTCCTGGATCAAGCCATACCTGAAGAAAAGAACCTCTGGATTTTTCATTTAGCAGAGCTAATAACTTCCTCTTAGAAGCAAAGGTGAGATGTTTTGTGTCCTTTCTAAAATGATATAAGGGAGGAGTGTGAATTTCATGTTCTAAAATTGTTTTATTCCACAGCACTTAGAATAGTATGTGCCCTTAAAGCAGTCAAATGAATAACTTAGATAATTATACTTTTCATGCCCGCGCAGTCTTATTTAAACACATACACATACAGAACGCATCAGCAAGTAGCACGACAGGTGTCATCTCCGTGCAGTGTTTTTGTTGTCGCAATAAAGCTACTTGGAAATTAGGCATGGAAAATCCACACAAAGCCTGCTCCCTCCCTCTCCCCCCAGCAGAATGGGGAGCCTGGCTGTTTGCCATTGCGTCCACCTGGTAAAGACAACTTGGTCTGGAACATGTTTCCAGCTGTCACGGCACTGGGAGAAATTGAGTTGGAGAAAATTGGAACAACAGGTCACATCTTAGCAGAGAACAGTGCAGGAAAAATGGGATGGGCTGGAAATCCTGAATTGGCCCAGGCCAACAGGAAGTATAGCAGGGGAAACGCATCCATGAGAGGGCAGATTTAGAATGAAGGCTTTTGTGGAATTAAACCACTGCTTCTTCACTAGTGCTATACATCAGAGCTCCTGTGTGAGTTTAAAAAATATTAGTATATTCGTCCCTTAGGCTTCGTCTGTAGGGATGAATGGAGCAGAAGTGGCTGTAAGTTTGTTTTTTAATCTTGAGTTTATTCTGATATACATGCCCAGTTAAAAACTTCAGGATTAAGCATTGGGAAATTCTGTCTAACCCTGGAAATATAATTGAGGTTTTTTTTAAAGGAAGAAAGAAAGTATCATGAAGAGGAATTCTCAAAACCCAAAGCAGAGGAGCGACAGATAAAAAGCATTCCGAGGAAGAGGAGTTGAGACCATGTTATGGTGAAATGTTTGCCAGGGTCGGTCATGCTGGGTTTGGGTGCAGATGGACAAGAGGACTGAGAGACACTCACAAGGTTGGCCCTCCTTCCCTACTTCATACTTCCATCCAGAAGTTTCTAAGTGTGTTCATATTGAGACCAGGAGGATCCTTTGTCATTACTTGTAACTCCTTGTCTCATTCATTTTGTTCCATTCTTTGAGTCCACGTGATTTTTCAGCTTAGATTAACGTATCAAACGTTGGCTGAGGGCCTGGTAAGCTATGGGTACCGGGGTAGCCCTTGACCTTGAGAAGCTCACCACCAGATTGGAGAGGTGGCAGCAAAGCAGGTAATAACCAGGCAATGACAGAATGCAATACCGAGGCAAGAAGTCAAGGGGTGGGGGCACAGAACAGAGAGGGTCTGGGATGGCTTCAGCTAAGAGATAAGGGCAAACAGCCTTCATCAGGAAAGGGCTCAGCATGTGGATCGGGAGGAAGGAAAGTGTGTGCGCGTCAGGTGTGTCCAGAAAGCTGCATGAACTAATGAGTAAAATATTCAGTGCTGCCCCTTGGACACTGCTTGATGCAGGAAGCTGGTTTCTCCACGTAGTGCCCCTAGACAGAGACTAATCGCCCCGCCCCACCCCTTGCTTTCTTCTCTCTCTCCCCCTTTTCTGAAAAAGAAGACGAATCCACCTGGATGAGGACACCCAAGTCGGATGGACCGCGCAGACCGGGACAGCCAGCGGGGCCTCGGCACCCGCGGTGCACACGCGTGACGTTGCGCTGCGGCTCGGCGGCTGCGATCAGGGCGGGGATGGTTAGGGCCACAGTACCACCCCCCGCAGCAATGACCGGCCTTGCGCGCCCGGCGTGTCCGCACAGCCTTGCGGAGACGCCCGGCAGGCGCGGCGCGGGCGCCCTCTGCGGGACACCCGCGAGCGCCGCGGGGCCCGAGACCTTCCTTGCCCTTGGCGCGCCGGGAGGGAGCTCTCGCTGCGGTCCCGAAGAGCAGCGTTCGGTCTCGCCCCGCGGGGCTGCCATTTCAGAGGCAGGGATGGAGGACCCAGTTTCCCCGAGGCAAGAGGCGCCTTTTCAACCTCCGAAAACATTCGGTGGGAAAGCGCTCTGTGCTCCGCGATGTTTCTCAGGAAGGGCAGACCCAGGAACGAGCGGTTTTGAGCCTGAAGCTCCGCTTGGAAAGGTTTATTTCCCACAGCTGGGAAAGGTCATGTTTTCTTGTCCTCACATCACCTGCATCAAGGGGTCTTAAGGAGGACCTTTAGGGGGTCCTGGGGTGAGGGTCCAGAGTTCACATCAAATTCTCAGAGGTGTGGACTCTCCAAAAAGGTTAAAAACCTTAAGCCAGCACTTCCTCCCCAGGGGTCCTTCCTTCTGAAAGATGGTCCTCTGCAGCGTTAGGGGCCCCCAAAAGTCTGTATGAGAGGTAACTCAGATGTCCCAGTAGGTGGAAAGAGAAGATAAAGAGAGGGGAGTGGCTGAGTGGTGAAGCTGGCAGTCTCTGGAACCAGGCCACCGTGGAGGGGTTGGGAGAACTCAGTGAGCGAAGCCCCCAGAACAGTATTCGGCGGCGGCGGTATGCGCTAGGTCAGTGTCGGCAGGTTTCGGCGGAAGAGCATGGCAGCCAGGCTAAGGAATGAGGTGGCGCTCTGTGAAGGGACTGGAAAGACGGCCAGTGCAGATCATGGGTCGAAAAGCACAAATTGCAGGTCAAATGCATAGTATTATTCCATTTGGGGAACAATACAAACCCAAACGTGTACACGTATGGATAAAAGATTTCTAAAAGCATCTGGATAGATACACATTGAATTATTAATAGTGGTTATTTCCAGGGAATAAGTTTGGAAGAGGAGTTTTTTCTTTTTTCCTTATATTTGATTTTGAGTCAAGTATTAATTTTAGAGGGAAAATAAAAAAGAAGAAAATGCGCTGTCTTATGTGGCAGGCTGCTACGAGCTAATCGCAAAGTAAGGGAAGTGGTCACAAAATTTGCTGTTAATCAACAAGCAGTCTATTTATCACCGTAAATACCCTTTAGCACTGCTGGAATATTTTACCACATGCATACGGGTATTAGTTATTACAAAAAGTTTTAACTTTTTGAAAACAGGGCCGTTTAACCTTGTATTTAGTCCAACAAAGATTTACTGAGTGTCAAACACTGTGCTTAGCTCTGAAGACATGGAAATGACCAAGATGGTCTCTGCCTTCCAGGAGTTCATGGTCTGGTTCAGTGCTTCTCAAATTGTAATGTGCTTCCAAATCACCTGGAGGTGTTGTGTATCTGTTATCTATTGCTGCATAACAAATTACTCCCAAAATCAGCAGCTGAAAACAACAAACTATTATCTAACATAGGTGCTGAGGTTCAGGGATTCATGAATGACTTAGTTGGGTGACTCTGACTTGGGGTCTCTCATGAGGTTGCCATCAAGATGTTGGGGGCTGCAGTCATCTGAAGGCTCCACTGGGGCCAAAGGATTCACTTCCAAGATGGAGTACTCACGTGGCTGTTGGCAGGAGGCCTCAGTCCTGGGCCATGTGGACCTCTCCACTGAGTAACCGCTTGAGTGTCCTCATGACGTGACAACTGGTTTCCCCCAGAGTGAGTAATCCTAGAGAGGAAGGCAGAAACTGCAATGTCTTTTCTGACCTATCCTTGAACGTCACACTCCATGGTTTCCACCACATTCTGTGTTAGAAACAAGTCACTGAGTA
>NW_012148285.1:12448208-12448796 GCF_000956105.1 Propithecus coquereli | reverse complement strand
CCCAGACCACATGTTGCGTACTGAGGGAATGAAAGACGTGCAAAGAACTGCAGCTCAGATCGCCTCTGTGGAACTACAGTGCTTGCAAGAATAACATTCTTTGTCATCCTGGCATCATCTTTGGATGGTGTCCAATTTTAAAATCACATTTCCCCTGAAAGGTCAGATCAGTAAAGTAAGGGAAAGACAAGATTACCTTGTTAATACATGAGGACAAGCTGTAATGGAATTAAAAACAATCAAAGGGGGATTCAGAAAATCTCTCTGGCCTTGTTCTGGAAGCTCTCAGAAGCATAAAACATCAGCCATCAATTCTGAAGAGGATGCTGAACAAACAGCCTGGGCTTTTAATAAGGATTGTACAAAGTGCCTTCCTAGGACTAAGACTCCTGGCTGTAATACTTATAAAATTAGCTTTCATACGGAAGGGCAAGAAATAGCACCAGAGCCTCAGAAGATCAAGGCTTTGATAAAAACTTGAAAGAAATCATTTTCTCATTTAACAGCTGGGGTTGGAATTTGCATAAAACTATAATATATAACCAGACTCTCTCTCTCCTGTGCCCTGATCCCTTGACTTCTTGCATC
>NW_012148285.1:12442999-12447288 GCF_000956105.1 Propithecus coquereli | reverse complement strand
ATACTATAAAATTCAAAATTTTAAAGTATATGATCCAGTGGGTTTAAGTATATTCACAAGGTAGTGCAACTATCACTGCTAATTCTAGAACACTTTCTCATCACCTCAAAAAGAAACCCCATATCCATCAGCAGTTACTCCCCATTTCTCCCCATTCCCCCTAGCCCCAGGTGACCACTAATCTACCTTTTAATTCTATGGATTTGCCTATTCTGGATATTTCATGTAAATGGAATCATACAATATACAACTTTTTGTGTCTGGCTTCTTGTCAGTTAGCATGATTTTTTTTTTTAAATTGTGGTAAAATATACAAAAATTTTGCCATTTTAACCATTGGTACATGGCATTAAGTATTATTACATTCACATTGTTGTATGATCATCACCACCATCCATCTCCAGAATTATTTTTATCTTCTCATATTGAAACTCCACACCCAAGCGTAAGGTTTTAAGGGTTCATCCATGTTATAGCATGTGCCAATATTTCATTCCTTTTTATGGCTGAATACTACTGCATTGTAGGGATATGTACATTTTGCTCACCAGTTTGAAACTGCCCTTACAAATTAATAAAAAGGGGTGCAAGGCGACAACTATGATAAGGGCCTAGCTAAAAATAAGGCACAGGCCGAGCTAAAAATAATGATAATTAGCCACTGTCCCCCTGTTTACTTCTCTGTAATTGCCACTCTGGAGCTACATAGCTGGTGGTCATAAAGATTCTTAGCTTTCTCCATAGATAATATCACCCTTTGAAACCTAGGAGTAGTTTCTGAGATATCTTCCAGGTTTTGCATTCTAGCGTAATGGCTGACCCACCCAGACCAGTGGGCCACACTGGTCTGGAACTGACTCAACTGTTCTGGTGACCCCCACCCAAGAACCTGGTCAGCAAAGAAGACAATTTCTACAACCCTATGGTTCCGCCTCAAACACAGCCAATTAGCAGACCCAATTGCCTATGCCAAACTCTCTTTAAAAACCCTATTTCCCAAATTCTTGAGGAGGTGGATTTGAGAAATTTCTCCCCGCTTAGCTCTATGAGGAATAAATTCTTTCTCTGCCGTAAACCCTGCTGTCTCAGCGTACTGGCTTCCTCTTGGGCAGCAGGCAAATGAACCTGGTTGGGTGGCAACAGGTTCATCAGTTGATGGATATATGGGTTTCTTCCACTTTGGGTTATTAGGAATAATGTTTCTATAAACATTCATGTACAAGTATTTGTTTGAACATGTTTTCATTTCTACTGAAATGTTTGTACCTAACAGAGAAGTTGCTGTATCCTATAGTAACTATGTGAGGAATTGCCAGACTGTTTTTCAAAGTGGCTGCAACATTTTAGATTCTCACCAGCAGTGTATGAAGATTCCAAATTCTTCACATTCACACCAACACTGATTTTCCATATTTTTTATTACAGTCATCCCAGTGAGTATAAAGTGGTATCTCACTGTGGTTTCCCTAATGGCTAATGATGTTGATCATGTTTTCATATGCTTATTGGCCATCTGTATATCTTTGTTGAAGAAATGTCTATTCAAATCCCTTGCCTATTTTTTAATTGGGCTATTTGTCTTGTAATGGTTGAGTTGTGAAAGTTGTTTATATATTCTAGATACACGTCCCTTATCAGATATGATTTGTAAATATTTTCTCTCATTCTGTGAGTTGTCTTTTCATCTTCTTGATATTGTCTTTTGAAGCACAAGGTTTTTTTTGATGAAGTCCAATTTATCTTTTTCTTTTGTTACTTGAGCTCTTGGTGTCATATCTAAGAAACTGCTGCCTAATCTAAGGTTGCACAGATTTATCCTTGTGTTTTCTTCTCAGAGCTTTAAAGTTTTAGCACTAACATTTAGATTTTTAGTCTATTTGAGTTAATTTTTGTATATGCTATGAGATAGGGGTCCAAACTCATTCTTCTGCATGTGGATATCCTATATTTTTTCTTTAGTTTCCTACTGGCATCTTTTCAATAAATCTCCACTGAATTTTGCTGAGATGCACACAGAACTAGTCTCAAATTACTAGTTATTTGAAAAGCACTTCTAATAAGGGAGAACTATTTCTTCACTGAATCCCATCAACAACTATTTGTTGAGCACCTATTATGTGTCAGTGATTAAAACAAAGATTCCTGCCCTCACAGAGCTTATGTTCCATTTTAGCAGGGAGAAACAGACAAGAAATCTAACAAATAAGTACATTAAATATGTAATAGAAGGTGGTAAGTGTCGAGTGGAAAAAAATCAGAACACAGAAAAGGAAATGAAGTGTGGGATAGGGTAGGGTTTCCAATTTTGAAAAAGGTGGACAGGATGGGCCCCTTTTAAAAGGTGACATTTGAGCAAAATGTCAGGAGTTGGCAAGGGATTTGACCAGGTGCACATCTGGGAAAGGGCATTCCAGGCAGAGGGAGCAGCCACTGCGAAGCCCACAGGCAGGAATGTGCCTGGCATTTTTGAGGAGTAGCAAGGAGGCCGGTGTGGCTGGAGCACAGTGAGGACAGGAATTAGAGGTCGCAGAGGGCCAGATTCCTAGGGTCTCATAAACCATTTTAGTGACTTTGACTTTCAATATGAGAGAGCCAGAAATAGCCACTGGGGAGTTGAGCTAAGCAGTGACATCATCTGGCTTATGATCAAAGGATTGCTCTGGCTGCTGGGTTGAGAATGGATTGTGGGAGAACAGGGGCAGAGCAGGAAGAGTAGTTAGGAAGCTTCTGAGATAATTCATAGGAGAGAAGAGGGAGGCTGGGCCCTGAGTGGCAGTGGTGGAGGTTGTGAGAGGGAGTTGGCAGAGCCCACAGATGTCCTGGTCACTGGATGGAGGTGTGCTGGAGGCAGGAGGCAAAGGGGACTGCAGTGATTCTGACCTGAGCACTGGGAGGAGGGAGCCACCATTAACTATGAGGGGGTAGCCATTGGGGAAGCAGGTTTGGGGAGTGGGGTGGGAGGCAAGGAGTTCAGCTTGGGGCAGGTGGAGTTGGAAATTCTCCTTGACATCCAAGGGCCTCCACTTGGACAGGAAGACAGGTAGATATTTGACAATGGGAAGTCTGGACTGGAGATACAAATGTGAAGGAATCAACCACAACGAAGGCAGCCAAGGCAAAGATAGTAGACTGAAAACAGGACCCAGGACCACACCCCAGGACCCTCTGGCATGAAGAAATCCAAGAGGAGGAAGAAGAGCCAAGGAGGCTGTTTTCCAATTTTGCAGCTGCTTCAGAACATCTTCCCTCCCTCCCCTTCTCCTTTCTCCGCCTCTCCTTCTTTCCCTCTAAATTTTCTCCCTTTAAATGGGCACCTACTATGTACTAGGAACTAGAAACAAATGTTCTGCTCTCAATAAACTCACAGTCTTATATATAGGAAAGGCAGAAAATGCACACTTATAAAATAATGTGGACACAGGCAATAACTGGAGCTTGGATTTTCAGTTGTTAGCCAACTACACTAAACTACACTACAGACAGCTGCTTGTTACATGGCACAGAAGAGTTTGGAATCTTAAACTGTCTTTACTCCTATTTTCACCCATGTTGAATTTTTTGACAATCATTATTGGAGACAGTCACTTAATCACATAAAATTAAACTCACTCCTGGTTGAGGAAAACAGAGAGATTGTGGAGGATTAATCCAAACTATCCCAGTGTCTGCTGTCCTCCAAAGCCAGGCCCTCGAGAGTCATCCTGCCCAGTCATTGGGTGCTGATGAAATGCAGGGCACTGCATGGGAGGCAAAGACCTAAAAGATGCGGTTGTTTATCAGAAGCAGCTTACGATCTATCAACATTCAGGGGCTCCCCGCCCAGGCTCACATGAGAATTACCTGGCAGCTTTTGAAACCATTCTGATCCTAATTCAGTCAGAGTTTTTGGTCCACAAACTGAACAAAATTTTAAATCTCCATTCTGATGAGCAGCCAAGAAGGAGAACCAGTGAGCCAGGTTTTTCATAAATGATCTAAAAATTTGCAAACCATAGCTCACACATGTAATTCTAGCACTTTGGGAGGCTGAGGTGGGAGGATTGCTTGAGGCCAGGAGTTCAAGACCAGCCTGCACAAGAGCGAGATCCTGTCTCTACCAAAAAAAATAAAATAAAAAAAAATAATAGAAAAATTAGCTGGGCATGGTGGCACACGCTTGTACTCCCAGCTGCTCCGGAGGCTGAGGCAGAAGAATTGCTGGAGCCCAGGAGTTTGAGGTTGCAGCGAGCTATGATGATGCCACTGCATACTAGCCTGGGAAACATAGCAAGATCCTGTCTCAAAAAAAA
>NW_012148285.1:12440219-12442789 GCF_000956105.1 Propithecus coquereli | reverse complement strand
AGGCATCACTGGGGCCTCTTTCATAAATAAGCGCACTAATCTCACTCATGAGGGCTCTGCCCCTATGACCTAATCACTTCCCAAACACTCTCAACTCAACTGAGGGGAAGGATCTCAATGTATGAATTTTGGGGGGTGCGAACATTCAGACTACAGCACTCTCCCAGCCACAATTCAAAATGGAAACACTGACAGCCGCTGACTTACCCGACAGACTTCATACTCTTTCTTGGCCTGTCTTAAATACCCTCATGCTTTAAATTACCATTTGTTACCAGTAAACTCAGTTTTTTTTTCTCTTAGAGATTGCTGTTACTTTACTAATGATTCGTTCTTGATGTTATAGGAGGAAATTAACTATGAGACCAAACAAGGATCAGCTTCATTTGAACAAACCTGGTGAATTGTCAGCCTTATGGTGTAAGACAACACAGAAAAATCAATACTGGAGAGTTATTAATGAAAAAACAAAAACCCTTATAGTTTATTAACAAAATTCATATAATAATATTCATTTTAATTATCATTTCCTTCTCTGTAAATATGACTTGCTAACTTACTATGATCTTTTATAGACAGGGAAAAGTGGACATACTTCAAAATCTTTCTGATAAATATATTGCTGTTCTGCATCCAGCTTGGATAAGGCCCTTCAAGATGGCATATGCGGGAGCCTGTGAAAAACAACAAGCAAATAAAAGAAACACGTTTTACGTTCGTTTCTAGTTGTAAGTTTTAGGGATGGAAGGGCAGGGTTTGGATTTCTCTGGAGATGAAATAAAATCTGAGAAGCAATTTAATTTGGAAAAAAGCCATTAAAAAAGATCAGAATGCCTCTGCTACTGCCAAAACACTGGAATCATCTGGTTTCTCACAGGAAAATGGAAAAGGATAAGGAATGAAGCAAGAAACAAGATTCCCAATCTGGAGCAATGCTTTTGCTTGCTTTTCGTCAAAGCAACGTCACTGGTTTTCTTCCCTTTGGCAGGAACTATAAAATTTATTTTTCTGGAAACAGAAATCTCCTGCCCCCTCAACCTTCCGGATAAGGTGCCCCAAAGCACTACAAGTCACAGCAGGTTCCTACCAATTCTGCGTCATGGTCAAGGCCTATGTCATGGTGCTCAAGCTCTTCATCCCGAAATTTCTTTATCACCTGGTTAAATAAAAAGAAACCAAAGCAAGTCAGCATTCCAACTCTCCTGCTGTTCCATCTTATTTTGGAGGCTAAAGCCTCATATTATAGTCTAAGACAGGGTAGGCCAACTTTTCCTATAAAGGGCCAGAACGTAAATCCTTTAAGCTCTAAAGGCTGTGCAGTCTCTGGCCCAACTACTCAACTCTGCTACTGTGGCCCTGGAAGCCGCTGAAGCCACGCAAACAAATGGGCGTGGCTGTGTTCCAATAAAACTGTAAATTGTTATTTACAGAAACAGGTGGTTGGCCACGGACCATAGTTTTCCAACCTCTGATTTAGACTTTAAAAAATTAAATAGTTCCCTTATTTACTGTGAAAAATTATCTGAGGATATCTATTAATTCATCATTCTTTTATTTAATCTAAAGGGCTCATGCTCACAGCATTTGCTCAGGAGAATAAAGAAGTGGAGAGAATGCAGGCAGCACAGGGCTCAGGAGTCCCAGCTCTGCCCGAACTGTGTGACCAGAGCAGACAGCTTCACTTTCTGTGCCTTAGTTTGCTCATCTTTCAAATGAGTCACTGAGCTGGATATCTAACCTTCCATCATCCCCTAATATTCTCTCATATTTTTTCTTTTTACCCATGTGCATACCTGTTCGTTTTCCCCTTGAGCAGCCCTTTTCTAGAGTATAGTCAAATACCTGAAGAAGTTCCTCGTATTTTTCGGGGTCCTTCTCCATCAGCGTCCTGATCTGGTTGTTGTAGTGATGCGCTATGCTCTCCTCCACCGCTACCGTGCAGGCCATCGCGCCTTCCTTCCCCAGCAAGGCAGTCCCTGCCCCTGGAGTTGTTAAACCCAGAGGAGGAAGGTAAGGGATGGATACACTGGCAACAGAGATCATTTCTGGTCAGGGTTCCTCGACCTCAGCACCACTGACACTGGGGTTGGGTCGTTCTTTGTGGAGGGGGCTGTCCTGTGCATTATATAATAGGGTATTTAACAGCATCCCTGATCTCTACCAACTAGATGCTAATAGCACCAACTAAGTTGTAACGAACAAAACTGTCTTTACATATTCCCACCTGTCCTCTCGGGGGGACAAACTTGCCCAGGTGGAGAATCACTGTTTTAGGTGGTACCAGATCCTAGTGTTAAACCTTGAATCACATAGTAAGAAAGCTATTCTCTTTTCAATGCTCTTTTAACCTTCTGATTAGGGCCAAGATAAAGTCTGCGTTTGCAGGGAGTACTCTTTGATCTGCTGTATCACTTACTCTTTTCCCTTTTTAAAAGAGTGAACAAGGAGGCCGGGTGTGGTGGCTCACACCTGTAATCCTAGCACTCTGGGAGGCCGAGGCGTGTGGATTGTTTGAGCTCAGGAGTTCGAGACCAGCCTGAGCAAGAGCGAGACCCCGTCTCTACTAAAAA
>NW_012148285.1:12429025-12438817 GCF_000956105.1 Propithecus coquereli | reverse complement strand
ATGTGAAAATGATAACAACAGCTAATACTTAGATGGCACTTCCTTTCTTACTGCTAGAGTATTAGTATTTACATCAAAGGAAAAAGGGAGAATGATAACAATAGCTAACACTTAGATGGCACTTCCTAAGTGCCAGGTGCTGTCAAATAGCTTTCCATAGGCAACTTACTCAATCCACACAACTGCCCTGTGAAGGACAAACTATCTCCAGTACACAGATGAAGAAACTGAAGCACAGAGAGGTTAAGTAACTTGCCCAAGGAGCAGGCAATTTAACTTGTACTAACTTGTCTATTGCATGCCAGGCATGGTGTTAGTTGCTCTATACCAGCCCATTTATTCCTCACCCAAACCCAGGCCATTATCAGACCATTTTGCAGATATGAAAGTGGAGACCCAGAGAGGTCATACGACATGGTCAGGGTCACACAGACAGCAGGTGGCAGAAAGCAGAAATGTGAATCCAGGTCTGAGTGACTACAAAGTCCAGGCCCTTCCACTGCCTCAGTATACAGCATCTCCCCTGGTGTCCCACGGAGCAGGACTAAACTCCTCAGCACATGGTGCTTTTACCTAATGAAGTAATTCTCAACCTTTTTTTTCATTATTGCCTGCCCCTGCCATGAAGTTTTAATGCCATAGATATACTGCGTATCTGTTTATGTACTATATGTCTATCTGCACTTTATACAGAAAAAGAATAATGCTTTTCACTCCCCCTTCCCCCCAAGAACCAAGTTTTCACTCTCTTGGAGACAACTGCATGCATCCCCCTTAGTAATGCATGACCTAATGCGATTTATTACTTTAAGGCGTTCGGATCCACCCATTCTGTAGGCTAGGCTGAGAGAGACAAAGAAGCACCCACCTGAATGACAGGCCCGACGCTTGAACGACCCAGGACAGCCATCTGCCCAGCATAGATGCGGTTGGCTCCATATTCGCCTGCGTGATCCACCCGGATTATTCGATCCACAGCTGCCCGATTGATACTATCTAAGGTCATTCCTGAACTGCAAAATCTGACACTGATTCTTCTTCCATAAGCTGAAATGCAAGTGTTTATTCTTTGTTACTCTCAGGTAAAATTGAGATATTTCCTTTTGCAGACAGAAGAAAGGGGCACAAATGAGTTCCCCATGGACTGGATATGCCCATAAAATATATTCTAGTTAACATGCAGTATTAAAACAGAGGATTTTACCTGAAGATTTGAATCTCTGGCTTCACTTTAAGTGTATGAAGATCTGGAAATGCCGAGCCTGTCTTCCCAAAAAGAGTGAACGTAGCAGCTGCTTCTAGATGGGCATGTTCTACAGTTCACCCACCCTTCTCACCCTGCTTCTCCCCAGCCCAGGCTGCACAGCAGAGAGCTTTCAAAAACACAATGCTTCTCCCCAGTCAATCTTTTGCAGGGGGTGGGGCGCGTTGATATTTTTAAAAAGCTCTGTGCACAAATCTTCTCTGTAGCCCAGGTTGAGAACCACAGTAAGTTCCCTTAAAACACCCACACTCATGGGCATTTGATTTTGAGACTCCAGCCTCAGAGCTTAGGTTTCATCTCATTATGATCCAACAACAACCCAACTAAACTTTTCTCATATTCAAAATGTAAATTCTTCAGGACAGATTAGATTTCTGCTTTAAACAAAAACTCCTAATTGTAAACTCCTTAATTATATTCTCTGATCCTTTATATTAGGGTATCTCAAAAGTTTTTTTTCCCCTGTAAGAGAAGGGATTTGTGGTATGCTTGTGTGTAATTCACCTCATTTTGCGATATGGAAATGGAGACTCAGAAGTCATTCAGTTTGTAATGTTAGCTTCGACCTGCGTTGGTATCCCTTTGAAATGTGTTTCAGGGCTCGTATGCTGTGACTACCATGTCTTTTATGGATACTTCTTTCCACTTAAGCAAACAGCCAGAAAATATGTGGAAAAAATTTATTTTGAATACATCTGTGGTTCTTTCATTTAAAAGGCTTGAGTTCTTTGGTCACAAGGTGATGGGGTAGGTTGGTGAACTTTGGGGTGGTTCTGCACTTGAACTTTTCTATCAGGTGTGGTTTTAAATGCCACACTTCAAGCAAAGGAGCATGAACATGGGAAGTCAGAAAATGCATGTCCCATCTCTACACTAACTTTGGACAAATGAGAAACAACATTTCTTACATATAAAATTGGCAATAATCTGGCTATTTCCTTTTTGAGGGAAAACATACAAAACTTTTCTGAGTTATGAGGATAAAATGAGACATAGGAAGCAAAGTAACTTTATAAGTAAAAATGAATGATTCTTATTATTATGCTCATTGGCTCAACAGAGGGGCATTAAAATTCACATTCAACAACCCTCTGAGTTTGGCGTGCATTTTCACACACTTTAAAATAAAATTGAGGCTCAGTGCTAAAAGCTCTCAAATGTATCACTTTATATCCTTGTTTTCCCAAAATGTGAAACATACCAATGGTGGCACCTAGGAGATTTTAAGTGGTATACAGGTGGCATACAGTGGCATACAGGTATGCATTAAATAATACTCATGTATTAAGAGTTACTCTTTAAAATTCTCTTTCAATCCTTTAGATTTCATCAAGGAAGACACCTTCATTTACAGCTGGTATATCCTGAACACCTTCCTAAAACCTGCTAATCTTCCTTTCTAACAGAAAGATGGTCTTGGGTTCAAGCCTTGCTATAGTGTCCAATGCAATTTTATAATTTTTTGTTTTCAATGTCATTTTTATGATTACTCATCCATTTGGGGCAGGCAATACTAATTTTCCATTTACCATAAGGATTTAGTTTCTGAGAAATTATTTAATTTTAAAATGGGGCTTATTTATACAAGAAACATATTCAGTAATCCAAAGTTCAAGTGGTATTGCCATAAGGCAAAAATTCTGAAGGTGGCACACGAATGATTAAACTTTGAGAAGACAACTTCACAACAATTTTCTTTTTTCCTTTTAGGCAAGCACGAAAATGAGGTTTATTGAGGAGAGAAAGATAGGATTATAGGGCAAAAATATAGTTTTTCAGAGCATGGTACATACGCCACAGATGACGACAGGACCCCCTGTCACAGCAGAGGGAGAGCCAAAGGAGGGCAAAGAGCACACAACAATTTTCTGAGGCAGCTCAGAAGGAAAGCAGAAGGAGCCAGGATCCAAAACCATGTCTCTCTCCAACAAATTCAATGCTCCTTCCACTACACTGATGTTCTCAAGGTTTACAGCGCATGCAAATAATCTGAAGGTCTTAAAGTGCGGACTCTGACTAAATAGGTCAGGGGTGGGGCCCAAGAATATGCACTTCTAACAAGTTCCCAGAAGAGGCTGACGATGCTGGTTGTCGGGCTACACTTTGAATGGCAAGGCCCTGGGCAAAGACTACGGAGACATTCCGGGGACACTGAACTTTCACTCTCGCCAACTGGCCTTACCCCGTAACGCCGCCCACACCTGCAGTGACGTCACTGCACAGGTGGGCAATTACGTCACTCCCCAACACGCCGACCCTGACCGTACGCCCGAAGGGTCGCTGACGAAAACCACCCCCTTCCGCCGGTCACTCACGCGGTGTACTACAGGCCCCGCCCCGCCCGCCAGCGCCCCCTCATCTATGGCACATAGTCGCGCTCTGTCGCAGACCAGTGACGTCACCTGTTTGGCCCAAGCTTCAGACCAAAATTCCTTGACTTGCCTGCCCAGCGCATGACCACGACCGCGCGTCCCCATGTACCTGAGAGGGGCCGCCGGACGCCCGAGCGCAGCCGCCACAGGGAGGAAGCCGTCGCCGCCCCGGCGTAAATCATTGCCGGGACAACAAAGCAGCCACTCGGTTGAGCGAAGCGGGCCAATCGTGCCCTTGGTGCAGACTGATGACGCACAGCAGGCGTAAGAAAGTCGCTTCTCGCCCTGGCACCGGTGGAAACGCCCCTTAAGCCCCTGCTTCCGTTCGATTGGTTGGCAACGGCAAATGGAAAGAGTCTATTGGATGCGGTTACTACCAATAACTGGGAAAAGCGAAGGCGGTAATGGCGCCTGAAGGTTGCCATGAAAACAAGAATGCTAAATTACTCTCAAAGATTCAGACGGTGTCGTGATTTCTTACCCTAGTTCCTGGGAAGGAGGACCATGAGGGAATTACTTATTGACACAGCCATCGTATTTTCTCTTAGAGTGGAAAACCTAGTAGGTGTTCACTTGAGCAGGTGGAGAAAGATTTTTCACGCAGAAATTAAGATATAAAAGTAAAATTTATTTTATCTTCTTAGAGGAGAGAGAGAGAGAGAAAGAAAGAGAGAGGGGAAAGAGCAGGAAGACGGCGTGGCATCCCAAAGAGAGAAGGGACATGCCAGCAGCGAGGCCAAGGGCTCGCCGATTTTAAGGGGGATGAAGAGAAGAAAAAATAAGGATGGCTGTCAGTTGATAACAAAAGCGGCAGTAGATAGATAAAATTGAGGCTGTAGCCCGTCTCCTGCTGTTTGCTCAGAAACATTGTAAAAGCTGATTTAAAAAAAAATTTTTTTTGAAAGATTTACATTTCTTTTCCGTTCATTTAGCTCTTTTCAGAAGTTTTACAAAACAGAACTCCTGCAGGGTATCTGTTAGTGAGAAAACTCATAGATAGGCTTGTTCTTTAACAGTTACTGGGAAAATTGCAGGATTAGGTATTTTCCTGTTATTTTTGTAAGGCTGTCCCTTTCATTCTGCTTCGCCTACCTGGAAGAGATTTTTCTCTATTTGTATCCTACATCCACTTTAAAATAGTAGAAATTACATGCTAAAATTAAATTCACCACATGGTCAATAGTGTTATCTCTAGGTGGTGGGCTGAAAGCCAACTTTAAATTTCTTCCCAGTCCTTTTCTCTATTTTCAAATTTTCTGCAGAGAACACGTATTATTTTTGTATCCACTTTACTATATTTTTGGTGTGCATGTATATTGTGGCAAATTTTTTTTTTGAAAGAAGGGGAAATTTAGCAACATATTACCTTTTTTAGGGTGCGTATCATTAATATGGCAGTCTTCTAGGATCTACTTAACAGAATTTTTCAAATGAGTAATGTATATGAGGGCAAAAAAAATGAAAGATACATATCTGGAAGTATATAAACAAAACATTTAATATCGGTTGGGATTGTGAGAAGGGAGCTTTCACTCTCTACACTCTTGGATTATTTATATATTTTATCCGAGTTTACTATAAAATATCTTAAGATATAATACTGTTGTAAAATAACTGAATTTAAATTTTTAGTTATTTTTATATCACTCTACAGTGTTCCAATTAACACACTACAATAATTTAAAATTATGATGAACCCAGATACACAATACTTAGTGATAGTAAAGGTGATGTAACATTCTCATATAAGGCTACTGAGAATGCAAATCTGACTCTGAAAAGCCTTAAAATGTTCAAAACCTTTCCCATAATCTCATTTCTACATCTCTGTCCCTAAGGAGAAAATCATTGACAAAGGTTTATGGATGTCCCAGTTATTTATTAGTGGGAAAATTTGGAAACAAAATGTTAAACAAGGGCATATTTAAAAATTATGATTCATCTGTATGATGTTATATAGCTCATTAAAATGTTTACAAAGAACTTTTAATAACATGAGAAAACACTTATATTAAGTGAAAAAGAAATGAAAATACCATTTTTTCTTTCCTTCCATCCTTTCTCTCTCCCTCCTTTCTATCTTGAAAGGAATTTCACCAAGATTAACAACAGATGTCCATAAATGGTGCTTATAAGTGATTTTAATTTTTTTCTCTGTAGCTTTGGATGTTCTTTGTATTTTCTATAATGAAGTATCATGACAAAATTTCATAAAGAAAAAGCATACTATTCCCTAATTCAATCCTAGAAAATAAAAATGAATGTGTGTATATATATATGTTTTTTAATTTTTTTTTTATTTTGAGACAGTGTCATACCCTGTTGCCCAGGCTGGAGTACAGTGGTAACAACAGTTCACTGCAACCTCAACCTCCTGGGCTTAAGCGATCCTCCCGACTCAGCTTCCTCAGTAGCTAGGACTACAGGTACACATCATCACACCCAGCTAATTTTTTAAAATTTTTTGTACAGATGAGATCTCACTATATTGCCCAGGCTGGTCTCAAACTCCTGGCCTCAAGCAATCCTCCTGCCTCAGCCTCCCAAAGTGCTGGGATTACAGGCATGAGCCACAACTCCCAACCTTATACTAATATATATTATTTTTCCATTTTAAAGATAAGGGAACTTAGTCTCGGAGAGATGAAGACACTAATGCAAAATCACACAATTAAACAAGTAGCAAAGCTATTCCATGTCCCAAGCACATCCCATATGTTGGAAAGGAAATACACCAAATGGAATTTACTAGTAAAGCCACACCCTATATAAAGAAGATACATTCAGAAGTTCTCTCTTCCCAAGAGTCAGACCTTGTTATGCCACCCTGGCAAAATTAATTCCTTTCTTCTCTGATACTTAGGTAAGTGGGTAGCTGCTATCAGATTTGTAGCTGCAGGAATTTACTTTGCCAGCTTAAGAGTTAATGCAAACTAAAGACTTGCCTAACTGGATTCTTCTCTTTGCTGGGAAGAATATTCTGTGATTGTGTCAACCTGCAAGGCTGCTTTAGGAACAAGGGCCTGAAGCAGAATGGGGCAAGACAGAGAAGGGTTTGCAGGTTCTTTCAAAATGCCAGTTTCCAGTGTTTGTAAAGGAGGAGGACATGAAAACAACTTAAGTATCTGCTAGCCCTGTAATGGTTATAAAGTATACATTGATACTACAGAATGCTATGTAGCCATTAAAAAGAATGAGGTAGCTGCTTATATGAAAATGTCTTCCGGATGTTATTAAGGAGGGAAAAAGGGGAATCTCAGAAATATATTATTTTACACATACACCCTATATATAACTATCTATCTATATATATAGGTATCTATCTATATCTATCTATCTATCTGCTTGAATATGTATCACAATTCTCTGGAAGAATAAAATAAGTATCATTAGTGGTTTTCTCTGGGGGATGGACACGCATACAACCCTCCTTAGCTTCAGCAGAGCCAAGAGGTCTTAAAAGCACTCATCTGATAATTGCATTAAACACTTTTCTTCTCTCTGATTCTAGGAAAAGGCAAAGAGCAACTTTACAAACTGTTATAGTTTCCCGTGATCGCTTGGTTGCTAACAAGAAGCATCCATGAATTCACATAATCACAGTCACATTTTAAAACCTTCAAGACATTGTTTAATCAGTAGTTTTAATGCACATTTGTTAGAGAGCTGCACTTTAAAAATTATACAGACATCACCTCAAGTTATTAAAGTTATCAAAACATAGAAAAACATTCAAGTAAGAGGTATGCAAATTAGCAGCATCTAACTCAAATGAATATATTAGCACATTTCACTATCACTTTTATAATAGGGAAAGAAAACAGCAATATATTTTCATTGAGTGCATTTCACACACACAAATAGAAAACTCAAATGTTTTCAGAAACATAGTGAAAACAAAAACATTATATTATAAAGCCACTAGGCTAAAATACATGCAATTAGAATTTGTTTTTTAAGTGAGGATAGAATGAACTTTGAGTTACTCAGAAATTTCATGATACCAATTATGAGATTCAGCAACACATAAGCCTTAACAAGACTGGAAAAGAATGAAAGGCTCGTTGGTCTCACAGGTAATTATCCCATGTTAATACTATCTTTGTAGAAGAACAAGAAAATGGTTGTGGCAAAGGGACAAGGATGTGTCTTTACTCTTCAGAGCAAGGAGTCAATCATTTTTGAGGAATGGAGCAATGGAAGTAGGGGTGGGAATTATTCTTGATAGCAGCAGCTTTCTAAAACTTGCACCCAACTTTAAATTCCAGGCTACTCCCTGGGAAGGGTTGAAGAAAAACAATGGAAGAAAGGCTCAAACAGTCCATTACAAAACTACAGTACTTTGAAAAAGATTTTGCAGATATTAAAATGAAAAGTGGTTACATTAAAAAATAATTTAGTCTTCTATTAAAAAGTTCAGAGCTATCTATTTCGGGTAAGCTTGTGATGAGGTATTTATTGCATATGGCTTTTACTATAACGGAAATCTTAGATATTCTGCATGTTTTGTAAAATAAAGGCATGTGCATTTAAAAATGTAAGCGTAGGAAAACAAACAATAGCCTTTAAAAATGTGGACACGTGCATTTAAGAAACCAGCCCCCAGTTCAGCTTGGTACACATTCACAGGCTGGTCTTTTAACAGGCTGAACTCCAACCCACATCCTAAAACACTTATGCACATAAACTCTCAGCTCAAATACTAAACCGCCCTTTCCAGCCTGGCTCTGAAATGGTAAGTGTCCTTCAGAAATGAAGAGCTTAGTGTAGACCAGGAAGGGAAATTGGAAGGCTGAGACACAAACTTTGTCCACCTCTTAATTTTGAAGGCACAGGGTCGTCCACCAAGTCTGAGAACTGAGGACTAGATGGGAACTGAAGGCTTGTGGATAACTAGCCCTCTAAAGACAGTTTTCCCCTGAGTAATAAATAAGGCTACAGCAAAATGCCCAGAAGCGAAGAAATCAAAACTGCCATCCTGCAGCCATTCCCTTCCTCCCGAGTCTTCATCTAAGGCATTCAGGGACGTATTCACATAGTAGGGATGGGGTTTCTCTCTCTTATTACTACTATGAGCTGAAATGACATAACCTTCCTCCTCATTCTCACCATCTGTTCGCAACCTCACGATCTGAGGATTTCTGCTCATTAAAAAAAAAAAAAAAAATCAGGTTTCATTTTAAGTCAACAGAGCCATTCAAAAGGGTCACTGCTTCTTAAGGAATACCCCTCAGCCTAAACCCCTACCACGTGGTTTGCAAGAAATAACCCAGCCTCATGAACAATGAGCTCTAAAGTTAACTTTAAAAGACAGCATAAATAAGCTCTTAAAAAATAGAAAAGTCTCTCCTCAATTCTTGTAAAAGCTTGAATGGCTTAATAAGTTAATTGTTTTTGGTAGAGTCATCACCGAGCTGCCGGTCTACAGGCAAAGGCTCAGGTTTGCCCTGATTTTCTAAGACACTAAGGCCTACATAAGGGCTGGGTTAGGTAAACACAGCTGCACATACGGAGCCACGATCGGGAAGAGCCTAAACTCCAAAACATACATTGTAAGATTTCCACTCAAAACCCCAGGTGGACTTTGTAGGCTTGACAGAGTCACTGGGTCAGCTGAGAAGAAACAGGCAGCACCACTGTCCTGCTCGGTCTATGCTGGTTGGTTCCTCATGTCCCCTTGGGCTTCGGTGAGTTTCTGGATTAGGTAGCGCTTGTCACGACTTTCCTAAAAAAAGAAATGAGGTTGAAAGTACTCTTAATATATATGAAACAAATATCGTAATTACCTACCAGGCTCAGACTAGGGATTCTAATCACTGGACTATTGGAATGGCTTCTGATCCGGTCTGTCTCTTTCGCTTGTGTCCCTTCCACAGCCCCTTGTCCACACAACAGCTGATGCTTTTTAAAAAAATGCACATTTGACTTCTACTTAACACCCTCCAGTGGCTTCCCATCACACTCAGAGTAAAACCCAAACTTCTTCCCGGAGCCTGCAGGCTATGCTGTGACTCTGGCTGATGTCACAGTATCATCTCGCTTCTTCCCATCACTCAGCATCCTCCGGCCACACCTCTCCCTCCCTGCAGGCTCCAGAAGTGCCTAGCTTATTACTCTCATCCCTGATTAGGGCCTCCGATAATTGGCTCCTCAAAG
>NW_012148285.1:12423413-12428320 GCF_000956105.1 Propithecus coquereli | reverse complement strand
TCAGTGGCGGCGGAGTCTGATGTATGCCTTGGTGTGGGGTCGATATTAAAAGTTGTTGATGGAGGATGCAGAATGAGAGGCAGAGAGAAGCAGATGGTCCAGAAAGTCAACTGGGCATGTAATTAACACGCGGTCACTGTGGAAGCTCTCTGGCTTCTTTCCTCATCTGTAAAATGGGGAAATGTAATAAAACACAGTGATTGCAAGCTTGAGATTTATCACTGTGATTAAAAGCAATTAGCAACTGGTTCCTGTCTTCTGTGCAGGCCCAGATCTCACATGGGGGTGGCTGAAGTTATTGTCTTTGGCAAGAGGGGCTAGTGGAGTGAGGGCAAGCCCCCCAGAGAAACAGCAGGCAACCTCATTTAATGAAGGAAGGTGGGTTTCCTGTCCAATCTGGCTGCACAGGGTTGACGAAATGAGAGCCAAGTAACCAGGAGATCCTGGAATCACTGATATCCACAGTATTCTCCTGCAAGTCCCTGCAAGCTGCAGAAGAAAGGCCTCCAAAGACACTGAAGTCAGATAATTGCCACCATGGGTGGCGCCAGCCAAGCCACAGCTGGGGTGAACCAGTTAGTGTGGAGCCACTAGAACCCCAGATCCTGTGAATTCCAGGCTCCTCACCGCACAGCTCCCCTAAATCATTTTATTACTCTCATCAAAAGTATCCTGCCTTTTTATGAGTGATTTTGTTTTCTGGCCTATTTCTTGCACTATGGTGGGGTTTTACCGTAATAACATCTACGTCATAGGGTATCTGTGATGATGTTATGAGTTAGTACAGGTAAGGTGCTATCAGTTCCAGTACTCGTGGCTTGTCAGTGGCAGAGCCAGGGTTCATGTCCACACTCCTAATGTGGTGCTCATCTCTCTGTCCAGTAATCTGTTCCTTTTCAAAGAGCACTCAATTTTGTGAATAATCAGTAGTCTTAATAATAGGCAATGTTTACTGGGTTTTTATAAGCCAGGCATTGAGCTAAATGCCTTACATGTGTGATCCTTCTGAATCTGCTCAACAACCCTCTGAAAGAGTGACTATTATTATGCCCATTTTAGAGATGGGAAAATGAAGCTCAGGGAAGCTTAGTAACTTGTCAAGTTTAGGGGGGTCCTGCAATTTCCCACGTGCCTCAGAAGGAAATACTTGCCAGGGTCCAGGTGGTTTTCACTCACCAGATGATCATGAAGAAAGGAACTGCGAAGGCTTCCGACGTGATGCCGTGGACCAAGGACTGCAGCGAGCTGGGAAAGGTGCTCACCGTCCTGGGGATGACCTCCCAGGTGGTGTTGAAGTTGGTGAACGGCCCACAGGCTTTCGAGGAAGGGATGCTGCCAGGACATGGACCAAGAGGCTCAGAATGAGGCGTGCAGTACAGGCGGACCGTCCCACACCCAGAACATTTTGTTAGCAATGGCCTGCAAGGAACCACCTGACCTCCTGGGCCTTCTGGAATATTCTGGTCAAAAATACTTACCTTGAAATTTCATCAGCTCTCTAAACCTAACTTCCAGTTTAGAGGAAATTCAGGATGAAAGAGCAAGTTAAATGACACTGTAAGAAAACAGACAGATCCAGAATGTGGGCATTCTATTCTCTGATCTCTTAATTTAGAAGTGAGGAAACTGGCCTGGCCTCTTCAAAGAAGCAAAGGTTAAAAGATATTGAAGAAAATACGAGAAAAAAATAAAAAAGAAAAAGAAAAAGGTTAAAAGAAACTAAATAGATATAACAAATGAAAGCAATGGGTGAAACTTGATTGTTATTTTTAAAATAAAGCTATATGAGACTATTTTGGGGTAATTGGAGAAATCTGAAAATGGCAGGAATATCTTAGTATTAATTTTCTTAGGTGTGATATGTTATTGTGGATACACATGAAGCAGAATGTTCTTATTCTTAGGAGCTTCATGCTGAAGTATTTAGGAGTGAAAGGTTATGGTGCCTACAACTTAATTTCAAATGGTGGTTATACGGAGAGAGAAAACAAATCATTGGCCCGCTGTATCTGCAGGTTCTGAGTCAGCAGATTCAACCAACCTCAGATAAAAAAAAATCTGAAAAAACAAAAAATTAAAAAAGCCAATACAACAATAAAAATACAAATAAAGTACAATACAGTCCAACAACTATTTATACAGCATTTACATTGTATTAGGTATTATAAGTAATCTAGAGATGAGTTAAAGTATACGGGAGGATGTGCATAAATGATATGCAAACACTGTGCCATTTTATATCAGGAAATTGAGCATCTGTGGATTTTGATGTGGGTGTGGGGGTGTCTTGGAACCAATTCCCCGAGAATACTGAGGGATGACTGCATAGCGAAATGCTAACAATGGGACATCCTGTTGAAGAGTATATGAGTTTCACTGTTACTACTTTTCTCAATTTTTCTGTAGATCTCAAATTTCTCAAAATAAAAAGCAGAGAAAAAAAGAAATAAAATTACAATGGAAAAACACTAAAATTAAGACCTGAATAGAATTGCCTAAATCCACATCACAAAGGTCTGTGTTTAAGATTTTCCATTGCAGGGCCAGGCACGGTGGCTCATGCCTGTAATCCTAGCTCTCTGGGAGGCCGAGGCGGGCGGATTGTTTGAGCTCAGGAGTTCGAAACCAGCCTGAGCAAGAGTGAGACCCCGTCTCTACTAAAAATAGAAAAATGAGCTGGACGTGGTGGTGTGAACCTGTAGTCCCGGCTACTCAGGAGGCTGAGGCAGGAGGATCGCTTGAACCCAGGAGTGTGAGGTTGCTGTGAGCTAGGATGACGCCACGGCACTCTAGCCCGGGCAACACAGTGAGACTCTGTCAAAAAAAAAAAAAAAAAGATTTTCCATTGCAGCCCTAGGGATAAAAATAAATTCCTAGAAATAACCTAAATGTTGTTTAAAGAAAAAGATGAACGATTTATGGTCCCTTCATATGACAGAATACTAAAGAACCACTGAGAGAGAAAGAAAAACAAAAGAGACAGATATGAGATGGCTGTCTCCCAGAAGAAAACTAAGTAGTTAGGAAATAGAATTTAAAAATGAATTTTTACCATATTTTCTTTTATACTTTTTGAATTCTGTGCCACATGAATGCATTTCTTATTTAAAAAAATCAAAGCTAAGAATATTTTTGAACGAATGAGAGTTTTATTTGTACATGGACACGGGAAAAGGTACAATATAAAATTAAGTGAAAAAATAAGTTGCCAGACACAATTATAGTATCATCCCATATGTGCTTTTAAAAAATAGATTTTTTTTCATAATAAATTTTTGGAAGTACTCATAAGAAAATGTTAATGGGCTCAAGCCTGTAATCCCAGCATTTTGGGAGGCTGAGGTAGGAGCATCACTTGAGGCCAGGAGTTCGAGGCTAGCCCTGGGCAATAGAGTAAGGCCCTGTCTTCACAAAAGAAATTTTTTTTTTAAATTAGCCGGGGGTGGTGGCCCACTCTTGTAGTTCCAACGACTTGGGAGGCTGAAGCAAGAGAATCGCTCAAGCCCCGAAGTTTGAGGTTGCAGTGAGCTATGACGACGCCACTGCACTCTAGTCCAGGTAACACAGTGATACCCTGTCTCCAAAAAAACCAAAAAACCAAAACAAAGGCAACGCTTTAAGCCCAAGTTGCAGAAGTGGACCAAGACATTCCAGCCATGAGGGACTTACTGACTTCTGCAGGTGGAACACCGTGGGAAAAGCCAATAAAACATGCAACGGACCCTTTAACACAAGAGAGGAACACGTCACAAAGCCAGGAAGTGTTCTAGAAAACAAAGTCATATTTACCGTGACATGCTGATTGTCAGAGGAATTATTGCCAAACACAGCCCAATCAGCAATACCAACAGGAAGAAGAAATTAGAATTGGACGCTCTGAACTGCCTGGGGGAGGGTCTGCAGGTGTAAAGAAGACTCAACTGAGGGAAGAAAAGGAAGGAGAAAATGCAGATCAGTGAGTGCAGCTTCCATGAGGCGAAATCAGCACATTCAGGCATTCCAGCAGGGACGCAAATTGGTCTAACCTTTCTAGAGGGTAGTCCGGCCATGCACATCAAAGTGAAAAAATGTTTCATCCAGACTCCAACTTTGGGGAATTCATGCAGATGAAACAGAGGGGAAAACGGGCCAAAACACATATGTGAGGATGTTTCCTGCCACAGTCATTGATAACAGGGAGTAAGTGGAAACAACCTAAAAAGCTCTCAGTGGGGATTCATTGGGTTAAAGTTAAAGTTTAAAATACACCAAGTGGGGCACAGTGGCTCACACCTATAATACCAGCACTTTGAGGAGGCAGGAGGATCGCTTGAGGCCAGGAATTCAAGACCAGCCTGGGCAACATAACAAGACCCTGTCTCTACAAATAATTTTTTTTAAAAATTAGCCAGGTGTGGTGGTGCACCCCTGCAGTCCCAGCTACTCGGGAGGCTGAGGCAGGGGGATCGCTTGAGCCCAGGAGTTCGAGGTTGCAGTGAGCTATGATGACATCACTACGCTGTAGCCCAAGCAACAGCGCAATAGTGTCTCAAAAAAAATTTTTTTAAATAATAAAAAAACATACTTCCACTGTGGGGAAGAAGATACGAAGGCAATATCAAGTGGGGAGGAGAAGGGAACAGTAACAACATCTAATTTCTCAATATTTTAAAAAGCTGTATTGCTGGTGGGGGCATCAAGCTCTTCTAAATTTAGCAGGAGCCAGAACATTTTGGGGGGGCAAGAGACATTGAGTACCAGGGACACTTGGTGTCCTGCTTTAGGGCAGCCGGCCAGACAGGCCTGGGGTGAGCGTCCCAAGGGAGCCTGGTGCCCCAGTGACATGTTTCATCAGCCCATGCTGTCTTTACTCTGATAAACACTGGGAGACCACAAGCTAAGCAATATTTTCTGGAAAGGGGGAAAAA
>NW_012148285.1:12418607-12421033 GCF_000956105.1 Propithecus coquereli | reverse complement strand
GCCTTCTGCCCTCTGCCTGGATTATCTATCTGTGCGTGGGGAAAACAGTGGCTAAGTGAACAGAGTTTCACGTAAGACTCAGGGAATGACAGTAGAAGTGACCACTCAGGAACGGTAATCGTGAGGGTGACAGCGTGTGTGTTGCTGGGCTCTGTCCTATGGAGTGTTCTAGGTGCTTTTATCCGCATTCATCGTCTCATTTAATCCTCACAGCAAGGCTAGGAGGTCGGTTCTGCTACCATCCCCATTCTACAGGTGCGAAAACAGGCACAGAGCTTCAATGACTTGCCCGAGGTCACATGACCAGCAAGGTGCAGGGAGGGGGCTTGAGCCCACATCAGGGAGACATGGCGTCTACTGCCACCCGGAGGGTCTACAGTGACAGTGCCCACGGCTGTGTGATGGCGGAAGGTCATCCCCAGCAAAGCCTCCTGGAAAGTGGTGCTATTTCCACTCTCCCTGCCGCCTTTAGACGGGCAACTAACGGACCCTGAGGTTGACGGCCTGGAGCTGTCTGCAAATCACCAGTTGTCGGTGGTTTCCGGGGCTGTGGGGTCATCCAGCACTTTCGGGGGAGGAGCTGCAAGAGGAGTCTCCAGGTGCGTGTGGGAGAGGGTAGGGGTATCAAAGAAACACCCCCGCACTTACTTTCTGGGAAAATCCACAAAGAGCGTCACAGCCAAGATGATGATGAAGTCGAAGATCATCAGCTTGTACATTTCCTGCCCAACTTGGGTCTCCCAGCACTGCAACCAAAGAGGGCGAGGGAGACTGAGAGGCCCTACCTGAGGCAGAGAAGGCTCCCAGTCGCCTTGCAATTCCCTTTCCATCTCCAGATCCCACTGCTCCGGGCATCAGCTGACGTGCCTCTGAGCTTCAGGGCAGACTGTAGTTTCCAAGCCCTTTAAAGTGCCTGGCATGGTGCCCGACTCTGCTTCACGCATAGCTGTTCTCTTGACCATGACACTGTACTCCCAAATGACCTGCCCAGCCAGACACCCGCAGCCCCGCAGCTCACCGGGTAGAGTTTCTGGTTGTAGCCACAGAGTTCACACGTGCCGTTATCACAGGACGTGATCTTAGAGCCCAGTGTGAACACCAGCACACAGATGGTGGCCAGCCGCATAAAGACACACCTTCGGGGAAGAGAAAGATGACAGAGGATGGGAACAGGAGGCCTCAGGCGGGCTGGCCCCTAGGAACTGGGGCTAGGGAATGCAGAGGCTGCCTGTCTTAAAATCAAACCCACAAGTGGGTTCAGAGTTTGATGAAAAAGCGCTGGAGATGATGGTAGTGATTCTTGCACAACTGAATGCCACTGAACTGTACGCTTAAAATGGTTAAAAGTATGTTATAAATATTTTACTGCAATGTTTAAGAAAGATCAGAAAACTAGGGACTCTTAATGCCATGGTGATGTAGTTACACTACAGAACATTACTCATTCCTAAAAACAACGAATTGAATCTTTTATGTATCAGCTTTGAGGGACATCTGATGTACTGAGAAGTGAGAAAAAGTATGTGCAGAGTATCACGTAGATATGATGCTATTTTTAGAAGAAAACTAAATGTGCGCACGTTGGCACGAACATCGGGAACCGTGCGGAGAACGCACGCTGGCTGTTCCCGTGGATTCAAGGGAGGTGGGCAGAGAGGGCAAGTTGTTCCTGTTTTGTTTTTAAAGATGCTTTTCTATTGTTTGGCTTGTAATAAAAAATCACATTAAATAGAAACATTAAAAAATGAGGGGAAAAGCTTAACTCCCAACCATCTGCTCCCTCTCATTACTAAGCCTGCACCACCTGCTGTGACCTCCAGATGGGACACAACAGAAAGGACATCACAGCGTTGATGAGGTTTCCGTAACTAAAAACTGACATGGAAGCTAATAATCTGCACAGTAGTTTACAGCAACCGTGGGTACAGAAAAACAACCCATAAAAACACACTCCAAAAAACGGTGAACTAAATCCTGAATAGGAGACATCCTACAGCACAAATGACACAGTTTCTCTCATAAACCAACAGCATAGCAAAAGGGGAGGGGACATTCTTACAAGAATAAAAGGGACTTAAGTGACATAACAACCAAACACAGCAGGTGGACCCAGTTTGGATCCTGATTTGAACAAATCAACCACAGAAAGCCATCTGCAATCCCACCAGGGAGACTGACTCACTTTTATTAGGTGTGATGATGGTTATATTTTTTAAAAAAGGGCCAGGCACAGTGGCTCACACCTGTAATCCTAGAAGTCTGGGAGGCATCGCTTGAGGAAGCAGGAGGATTGCTTGAGGTCTGGAGTTCGAGACCAGCCTGAGCAAGAGCGAGACCCCATCTCTACTAAAAATAGAAAAAATTAGCCAGGCGTGCTGGTGCGCACCTGCAGTCCCAGCTACTCGGGAGGCTGAGGCAGGAGGATC
>NW_012148285.1:12416188-12418332 GCF_000956105.1 Propithecus coquereli | reverse complement strand
CCCCAGTGACATGTTTCATCAGCCCATGCTGTCTTTACTCTGATAAACACTGGGAGACCACAAGCTAAGCAATATTTTCTGGAAAGGGGGAAAAACGTTCTTATGAGCTTTCTTACATCCATCTGTCCTTTGATGACTGCAGCCAATTGAAGTTTCCAAATTAAAGCATCAGAACATTGTTCAAAGGCCAAAACATCTAGGTAGAAAGTTCGGTCTAATTCGAGTCCCTACTTACTAGGTTAAGAGGTTAGGCTCTGGAGTGAGATAAACCTGGGTTCAAATCGTAGGAGTTACTTATAAGCGGTGTGATCTTGGGCCAGTTACTTAACCTCTCTGAACTTCAGCTTCCTAGTTTATGAAATATGGGACCTACTTCACAGGGTGGGTGTAAACACTGATAATCTATGTAAAGTGGGGCAGAGTGGAGGAACATGGTATTATTATTATTGGCTATTATTGCCATCGTCATTAACATTATTATTATTATTTTCATTTTTGAATTTTCAGGGCTTGGCATAATAGGTAATCAATAAATGTTGGGCTTGTTAACAGAGGGTACCTCTGGAAGGAGGGATAGAAGTTACCGTATACATATCTGCATTATTTACATGTTTAATCATGAGCATGTATTGCCTCTACAATAAAGAAAAAAGAACTTAGGTTAATAAGCCCAGATGAGCCAGTCATCTGCAAGGCATTGCCTCCATTGAGCACTTAGTTCTGGCACGATGCCTACGGACTGTGAGCTGTTCAAGGGCCTGCACAAATCATTGAAACCTGAAAATAACTGCATTGGCTGCAAAATCCAAACAGAAAATTACAAAATAGAAATTAACACACGTTTCATTAACTGTCACTGCAACTTAACTATTAGACAATTACATAAAAAATTTATATCACAGGATCAAAACAATTCTTAATAAAACTCTCAAAATTACAAAAATGTGAAAAATCCATTAAGAGTCTTTTCCCAGAATAAAAATATATTTTAAATGAGGGACGCAATTTTGACAGGTCTCACGGGATGTGGGGAGGGCTGCAGACACGTAAGTGCCTTGGAAGGTCAAGAATGGTCCAGGGTATGCCCCCGCCCCCACGTGTCCTTACCTCTTTCACATAAAAGATGATAATGAATTTCAAGGTTGCAATCGCAGGAAGAAGGGGTGAGAAAAAGGCTCCGATCCAGCAAATGGTTTGCCCATAAACGATGCCCAGGACATTGTCAGGAATGGCAAACTCCTGCTGCCCCCAGCACTGAATCAGCTTCCATGAGGAACAGTAGGTCACTAGCAGCCTGGAAGCAAACCGGACAATTTCTCACCTGGGCTGCCGGCGTCTGCCACGGCCACAGAACCACATGGACAAAATCAGGGCCATTTCCATGCGTATTGCTCATGGAAACTGGTTAGTCACATGTCTCACAGATGTGGACTATAGTGAACTCTGGAATCATTAAGAGTCCAAGTCTCAGATCCGCAACTCAGCACCCAAATCAATACAGGTTCCTCGACTTCTCTGAGCCCCATTTTTCTCATCTGGGAAGGGCAGGATTGTAATACAGACTACTTCGCAGGGTTGTGGGGAGAATACAAGACAAGGAAAACCTCTGTACTCTGGCACCCTGGCTTGCTACTTAGCACAAAAAGTAACATGTAGCCACCTAGAACGTGGCTTATGAGGACCCTACCACCTGGCAGCGCCACCTCCCAGAGTCCTAGAAGCTTCCTACAGAAATCCCAGGACCAGGGGCCCCAAGATAAACATGCACAGTTGTTCACTGCCGCATTGCCACGGATTAGCAAAAATATTATGCTAGTGGCAACCTGAATACCCGTCAGTAGGGGCTGGACTGGTAAAACACAATAAGCCATGGATACAGTGAAACATTATTCAGTCTTTAAAATGCACGAGGAAGATCCCTGTGTCCTGACCTGAAAAGTCATTCATGATATTCTGTTTGTAGAGGGGGGAAAAAGAAAAAGCAATCCGCAGACTGGTGCGGATGCACTGTTGATACCATGTAGGGGGTAAGGACAGGAAGAACAGTTGCAATAGGGCTGCATTTGCTTACACATGTACTTACGTAAATGTTTTTATTTTTAAGGACTGTGGATCTACCCCACGGAGTAGCATGGCATTGAGGA
>NW_012148285.1:12404690-12413272 GCF_000956105.1 Propithecus coquereli | reverse complement strand
AATATAAGATGCAAATGTAAACTCAGGCATTTGAGAAGCAGAAAGAAAACTCTCCAGTTCCACGCAGTCCCCACTGGTACCCTTCATTCATCTGTGTTAGTGCCCCAGACTCTGCCTTATACCTGTCATTCACGACAGGTTCAGAGCAATACCTCCTCCTGGGGCCCCAGCCTGTGTCCTCAGCTGTCAATGTGGACCAAAAAATATAATACCGATGAGCAAACTCTCGAGTCAGAGATTTCACTGCATGTACAAACTCTGATTCATTCACGGGGGCTGTGTAAAGGTTGAGGAGGATTCTTGGCTCAGCAACAACATGTGCCACAGTTGATTAGTAATGTCTGCCATGGGCAAGGGAGTGGACACGTGGTGGTCTGCTCGGCATGCCGGCCACCCTCGAGTTAGGCATTACCTAAGGATTGTCAGCCGGATCTCAAAGCCTGGAGAATAATCCTCATAGTGGATGATCTTGGCAAAAATCATTGGGGTGATAAAATTGGCCAGTGTGATCACAATAGACGGTAGGTACAGTATCAAGAGGTTCTCTCCAAAAACCATTTTGTCAATCTCCTAGGAAGATAAAAAAAACTTACTGGTCAGGAGTACAATAAATTGCAACACAAATGAATTAAACTGAAAAGAACTCAACTATGTATGTTTGGCAAAGGAACAAAACATACTTGTCACTCAACATGGCCTACAAACATAAGCCATCTCCTTCCTTAGGTGTTCAAACAGAGGTATGATACCATGCTGGAAGAAAAATGAGCTCTATTGGATTTATTAAGGTGACGTACAAAAAACATCCACATAGTCTGCATAAATGGGCAGTTTAAAGTCTTTTCAAGGATGTAGTACTGATGGATTTGGAATAGCCATTCTCTCCTTATTTCATAGTAACAGATTATTTAGCCAGATATATAGCTATCCAGAATAAAAAGTAAATAGTCTGCCAAGCACTTTGGGAGGCCACGGCAGGAGGATTGCTTGAGAACTGGAGACCAGCCTCGGTGACATAGTGAGGCCTCCTCTTTACAAAAAATTTAAATAATCAGCCGGGCATGGCAGTGCTGGGTGTGGTGGTGTGCACGTGTAATCCCAGCTATGCGGGAGGCCGAGGCAGGAGGATGGCTTGAGCAGGAGTTGGAGGCTGCAGTGAGCTATAATCACGCCACTGCACTCCAGCCTGGGTGACAGAGTGAGTGAGGCCCTGTCTCTTAAAACAGAAAATAAAGGAAATGTCCTGGCCTCCCTTGTAGGTAGGTACAGCTGTGTGACTAAATTTTGGCCAAAGCGGATATGAGTTTAAGTGCAACCTCCAGGTCATGCCCTTCAAGGGAAGAGATGTGCCCTCCCCAGCCCCTTCACCTCCTTCCCATTGGCCAGAATGGAGACTGATGGGGAGCTATCCTGTACCACACAGAAGAGGGCCACATCCTACAGACAGCAGAGCCACCAGATGGATGGAACCTGGGCCCCTGATGGCTGATTTCAGGAAGCAGAGCCACTAGACCAACTTGGATTTTCAAAACCACTGCTATTTTAAGTTAACTGAGGCCCCGGCTAGTAAGTAGAGGCGTCAGGGATAAAACCCAGGCAATCCAGCCTAGATTTGAATGTTGTGAATTCCAGGAGCAGTAGGTATCTCCAGCACTCTATTTTAGATGCTTTTTAAAATTTCTCTTAAAAGTGGAAATTGATCACCTCTGATTTTTGGTTCTTGGTCATATCAGCCAAACTTATATCCCCATACATAAAACAGAAATGATATCGGTACTGACTGCACAGGTTTGCAATGCGCTTAGCCTAATGCCCAACCAGGTACAAGTTCAGTGGACTCTCGCGGAGTACTCACTTTTTTCATATGTTCTTGCGAGAAGATAGTTGCTATATAGATGGCATAAAAACACGCCACCAAAACAGCCAGAACGATACAGTTCAAAAACAGCCTCAAAGAGTAAATGCGAATCGTTTCTTCTGAGGTCCTTTCTGCTATTTTCTGCCGTATTCTTTCTTCCTCCAGATCTGCCTGAGGACCCAAGAAGACTCATCTGTGAGTGCTGGGCATGAGGGAATATTCAGGAGTGGACCCTCTGGTTCATTATACCCACCCCGTCCCATCTTTAAAACTTTCCTTAAATATTCATCTCCCCCGAGATACCTTCCCAGACTAAGCCCAACCCGTTTTTATGTCTACTAACGGCCTAAGACAAGGCAGAGCCTCCTACTTGAGTCTGCAGTCGGGCTTTGCAATAAACGTGAAAACAGAACTGTAATATATTCATGCTATTACCTATATATAGTATGTGTCTTTTTTTTAAACAGCAAGTAGGTGGGTGTTATTTTTCCTTTTAACTCAATATGGTAGTCTCTGATTTTAAGGGGAAAATTCGATCTGTTCATATTTTGTGTAAGAAATAATATCATACATTTGATTTTATTCCTTCGACCTTACTTTACTAAGCTTTTGATTTACATGTCTCCTCATTTTCTTTTCCTTTTTTTCTTTTTTTTTGATATAGGGTCTTGCTCTGTTGCTTGGGCTAGAGTGCAGTCGTGTCATCATAGCTCACATTGAAATCTCAAACTCCTGGGCTCAAACGATCCTTCTGCCTCAGCCTCCTGAATAGCTAGGACTACAAGCATGTGCCACCATGCTTGGCTAATTTTTCTATTTTTTGTAGAGACAGGGTCTCACTCTTGCTCAGGCTGGTCTCAAACTCCTGGCCTCAAGTGATCCTCCTGCCTCAGTCTCCTCCTTTTCTTCGATGGGTTTGATGCAGATGCTATTCATTACTCCTTCTCTATTAATTTGGAAATTTCCTTGTACTTTTTCATATACTCTTCACTCCACCCTATGATCATAACATTCCCTCCTTAGTCCCTTAGGTGGTTGGTTGGGGGGAGACACAATCTCCTCCCAGCCACTGTGTGTCTGCACCTCTCTTCCCAGCCCCAGTTCACCAGCACCACTGCTTGGGTTCAAGGTTATCAACCCCAGTAAGCTGCTGGCTGCGAAAAGCTCTTGAAAACTACACAGGGGAAACTTGCTAAGGACCAGGGACAGCCTGGTCCACACCCTAGCTACTCTGCAAGCTGCAAACTCAGCCTTCCAAGGCGGGATCTTGTGCATGCGGACCCCGCCCAGGGAAAACCCAGCAGCACTTACCCGGAGCTCATACCGCAAGCTGCTGTGCTTCAGATCGGCCGTGCTGCGGTTGGTGATGCAGAAGTCCCAGCCAGCAAAGATCTTGTTGCAGTAACTCTGGAAGTGCTCCTCACTCCGAATCAGGTTGATTTTGAACCCTTCCACCGACCTGACCCCAAAACACAATCATCCTTCTTATAAGAACGACAGCAAAATAGAGACCCATGAATTGGCTTTGTCTAAAATTTTAAAAGTCAGACATGGCTTCATGTTCAGTCCATTCTGACATGGTCGAGTTGGACTATTCTACATACACGTGGCAGCTAACCAGGTATCTCACTGTGGAAAATCATTTCCTTTCATTCATCTTATAGCTTCTGTCACAGCTGGAATAAAATCCAAACTCCTTAATACAGCCTAGAGATCCTGTACACGCCAGCTCTGCCATCTCTCCTCCCAGTAACTACACCGGCTCTCCTTCTTTCCCATAAACACACAAATCCCTGTTCCTGCCTCAGGGCCTTTGCACTTGCTGGTTTCCACCCCAGGGATGGATCTTCTCCTGATTTCCCCATGGCTGGTTTCCTTCTATCCTTCAGGTTTCAGCTCAGATATCTCCTCTTTGATTCCTACCACCCCATTTAAAGTTGCAACACCCCCCTCCAAGTCAGTTCCTTTTATTTTCTTCACAGCAATGACCCTAATCTGAAATTATCTTATTTATCTGTTTACTGCTTGTAGCCCCTTATTCTGACTAAATTTTAAATTCCTTGAGGGCAGGTACCCTGGCTGTGTTGCCATCTTTATATACAGAATGCCGGGGCCATACTATGGCCAATATGCCACTGATGGTTAAATGAATGAATATATGACTTAGACAGTAAATTAAATGAATGTTTAGTGAGCACCTGCTTAGGCCAAGTACAACTCTGTTGCACATTTCATACTTTTTATTCATTCAAATGCTTTCATGGAAAAAATACACCCTGGCTCTTGATATAAAAACACCAAATGCCACACACAGTCCTCTGTAGATGAAACAGTGTATTTTTAGGATTTGCTAGTGAGGAGTGGAGACAAGAGAATTGGAAGGAATTATTGTGATCAGTCATTTGTTGGCCGAAGGGTCACAATAAAGATTTTATATCAGAACCACGTGGGGTGTTTTCCCAAAATGCAGATTACCAAAATGGTTTCATACTCAGAGATTTTCAGCTCAGTAAGTCTCTTGTGAGGTCCAGAAATAAGCCATTTTATAAAGCTCATGGGTGATCCATCCCAGTCGAAAACCTCTGATTTATTTATTTATTTATTAATTTATTTTGAGACAGGGCCTCACTGTTGCTCAAGCTGGAGTACAGTGGTGTGATCACAGCTCACTGCAGCCTTGAACTCCTGGGCTCAAGCCATCCTCCTGCCTCAGCCTTCTAAGTAGCTAAGACACCAGGCATGTACCACACACACAGCTAATTTTTAAATTTTTGGTAAAGATGGGGATCTTGCTATGTTGCCCAGGCTGGTCTTGAACTGCTGATCTCTAGTGATCCTCCTGTCTCAGCCCCCCGAAGCGCTGGGATTATAGGCATGAACCACCGTGTCCAGCTGAAAATCTCTGATTTAGACCAAACCTACATTTTGCAGACAAGGAAGCTAAGATCCAAAGAAGGGAATATTATTTCCCTAGATCCAGAGAGTTAGATTGTAGAGCTGGTGCTAATTTGATGATGATGATGATTTTAATTTTATAAATGCCTACAAGGAGCTAGGCACAGTGCTAACGTCTTCACCTGCCTTGTTTCTGTTAATCCTCCCATTAACCCTTCCAGGTGTGTACATTTCACAGGTGAGGAAAATGAGGCTCGAAGAGGCGAAGTGACATTCAAACCTTGGTCTCTGGACTCTAAAGCCCATACTCTGCCACTCTGTGGCACTACCTCCTTCTGGGGCCACAGCAGGCCTTTCCCTCATTACATCACACCCAGCCTTCCCTCCACCATCTTTCTCAGGAAGCAATCAAGGCCCTGAGGTTGGTAAGCCTGAGCAAGATCAAGGCGGATTCACTGTTCAGCTAATAAACCTTATTCATTCTTCAGGGCCCCTTCCAAGGCCCTGGGAGCCTCTAGCAATGTGTTCATAAGGTCTTGTTTGTTTGTTTTTTTGTTCTATAATTTACAAAAGAAATTTTCATATTCTTTGCCTTAAAGATGGCCCCTCCAAACTGTCTAAACTGCAGGTCCATAAAACTTGGATCTGCCCCTGCCAGGGTCACAGAGCAGCAAAGCCAGAACCCCAATCAACCAACGTTTCTTTTCTGAGCACCTCTCTGCCCCTCAAAACAAGCCCCTGCTCATTCTCGCCAGTACACTGCCCTTTTGGGTGGGGGATGGATGCACATCGGTTAGTTTTCATCTCATGATTCTGACTCAGGATACTGGTCCTCAAGGAGGGCAAAGCCAGTCCCCAACACCTGGTCTCTTCTGCACCTGTGATAAGGATGTCACAGGCCCCTAGCTTATAGCACTGTGCATGCTCTCCCAGGGACAATGAAGTGGGCAGGAAAGGAGGCCACCCATGACACTGTCTGCCAAGCAACCCCCCTGGGGCAGAGATGGCACGCTGCCCATCAGAAATCTGTGGTTCACCTCCCATAGGACAGTGTCACTACTGGAAAGTAGCTGCCCAGCCAGGGACAACATTTCCCAGCCTCCCTTGCAGTTAGCTATGGTCATGTGACTGAGCTGTAGCCAATGGGATGTGAGTGATGTGCATCACTTCCAGGTCTGGCCTATAAATACCTTCCACGTGATACTCCTCCACGCCATCTTCCCCTCCCAACCCTCAGCAGGACCTGCAAGACCACATGCTGAAAATGGCTGAACTTCGGTCAACTTGAGTCCTGAAATTCTGTGAGAAGGACTCTACCCCACTAACCTGTGCCCCTACCCAAACCTGTCATATAAAAAAGAAAGATAATGTCTATTGTGTTTGGGTCATTGTACCTTTTGGGATAACTGTCTGTTAAAGGAATTGAATTTCTATTTTCTTGGGATTTGCTATCTCTCATTAAACCACTTATCTACCATGGGAAAAGCCATGTTGTCCTATGACCCTAACTCCCTGGCCGTAGTTGAAGGGTCAGGGCTGGGTACCTGAATGAAGCAAAGCCAACACGTTTCTTCAAAGGATTTCTGCACCTGTGACCCAGGGATTCATGGGCAGATGGAAACTACAGGATGCCCTATTTCCCACCACTTAAGGAAGCTGTCACTACATAAAAGAATCAAAGACAAGGGAGCCTTTGCTTTTGACATTGTTCCTAAGCCATAGCTCCATCCCTGTTCTTAGCGTAATTTGAGTTTCCTCCCTTCCTTGTTTCTCTGAGCTACTCAATATCCCCCTTGCCCCAGTTAGCCTGAGTTGGATCACAACTTACAACCCAATACACTTACAACCCAATAGAGACCTAGTTAACATACACACCAAAGCAAAGATAGGGTGTGTGCAGGTGCTGGTGGGATTGCCAGATGTGTTCAATAATGACTGTGTGAAGAACTCCAGGCTGCCACTCTGGCTCCCAAATCCTGACTTCCATTTCCTCCAAGTCTCCTCAGCTGCCAACATACTCAGAAACCTTTCCCCACAGGGCCCACCCTTGGACTCCACTCGTCCTCCAGGCAAAGGCTCCCAGAGATCAGAGCTCACAGACTCCAGCCCTCAAAGGCAATTCAGAGAAAACGCAATTGACAAGATAAAACTTTACCTTTTCACTATCCAAAGAAGGCTCAGGGCCAGGTAGGCAATTGTGCTTAACAAATAAGCCAGGGGAAGATCATAGGTGAAGTTCTGAAATTTCACCCCGTCAATGGTGTAATGTCCATAAAAGAGGCTGGTCCCCTCCAAGAAACCCTGAAACAAAGCCAATGGCATGAGGTCAAACTTCTCAGCTCACTGTAGGAAATCAGAGAGTAGTCCCTGACTCAAGGAACTGATATATTCCAGCGTCCTCATTTCATCCCCAAATCACCAGAGCCTGGACTAGCACCAGAAGTACATGGGGTACTCTGTTAGTGTTTGGGGAATAAAGCACTGATGAAACCTTAGCATTAAAAATGCACAAGTAACAACTGAAATTAAGAACAAAATTCCATGTGCCATACCATCAAAAACAATAAAATACTTAGGAGTGAATTTAACAAAAAAAAACACAAATGTTATACCCTGAAAACTATAAAACATTATGGAAAAAAAGAAGATCGAAATACATGGGAAAACATCCCATGTTTGTGGATCAGGAGACCCATTGCAATATTCCCAAAAATGATCTACAGATTCGACCTAATAACTGTCAGAATCCCAGCTGGCTTCTTTGTAGAAACTGACAAGCTGATCCTAAAATTCATATGGAATTGCAAGAGACCCAGAATAGCCAGAACAGCTTTGAAAAAGAACAAAGTTGGAAGGCTCCCATGTTCCCCCTTTAAAAGTTACTACAATGCAACAGTAATCAAGATGTGTAGTACTGGCATAAGAATAGACGTATATACATCAATGGAATAGAATTGAGTCCAGAAATAAATCAATACATCTACAGTCAACTGATTATTTTTTTTTGAGGCAGAGTCTCACTCTGTCGCCCGGGCTAGAGTGCTATGGCGTCAGCCTAGCTCACAGCAACCTCAAACTGCTGGGCTCAAGCGATCCTCCTGCCTCTGCCTCCCAAATAGCTGGGATTACAGGCATGTGCCACCATACTCAGCTAATTTTTTTTATTTTTAGGGGAGACAGGCTCTCACTCTTGCTCAGGCTGGTCTCAAACTCCTGAGCTCAAGCGATCCTCCCGCCTCAGCCTCCCAGAGTGCTAGGATTACAGGCATGAGCCACTGTGCCCGGCCGTCAATTGATTTTTGATAAGGAGAAGAAATAGTCTTTTCAACAAATTATCCTGAGACAACTGGATAGACACATGTAAAAGAATGAAGTTGGGCCCCGACCTCACATCATATACAAAAAAATTAACGTGGATCAAAAACCCAAATGTAGAAAACAGAAGGTTAAGTCTTCATAGCTTTGAACAAAATGTGGTCTATACATACAATGGCATATAATTCAGCCTTAAAAAAGGAGGAGATCCTGTCACATGCTACAACATGGATGAACCTCAAGGACATTATGCTCAGTGAAATAAGCCTGTCACAAAAAGACGAACACTATAAGATTCCACTTCTATGAGGTATCTAAAGTAGTAGTCAAAGTCATAGAGACAGAAAGTATTATAGAATGGTGGTTGCCAGAGGACGCAGCGAGGAGGAAAAAAGAGAGTTGTTGCTTAATGGGTATAGAGTTTCAGATTTGCAAGATGAAGAAATTCTGGAGGGCTGGGCTTGGTGGCTCACGCCTGTAATCCTAGCACTCTGGGAGGTCGAGGTGGGAGGAC
>NW_012148285.1:12403608-12404155 GCF_000956105.1 Propithecus coquereli | reverse complement strand
GAGGAAATGGAAATAATCTGAATGTCTATCAATAGGGGACTAGCTAGATCATGAAAATCCATATGATGCAATAGTAAGCAAGGCCATGTAAATGCCTAGGGAAAGGTCCAGGAGACTGTGAACCACAGTGTTGGAGGTTCGCTGACCTCTGGGGAAGGGCACTGTCACATTTTACTCTATGAATTCTATATTTTTCATGACAGCCATGCATTCTTCTATTATTTGAGTAATTAAGTAAATTGTTTAATAGAAAAGAAAAAGTAGAAACGCAAGATTACACATTCTCTTTAACTATCCTAAAAGCTGGACACAGGCCATAAAGACTTGTCCAACGAGACGAAACCTGTTTATACCGCCCCAGGTTGGTATCAGAGTTATCACCGATCTTTCCCTCAAAAACAGGGCAAAGGGCTACTGGGCGTGGAAAGTAAGTTCTCCAATTTGATAATGGATTTGGTTCAATTGTTTTAAAAAGATAAATCTCTGTTCCATCTCTCTGGCCCTCTTTCACCTGGGTCTATTTCAATTTAAATTAATAACAATAAAA
>NW_012148285.1:12390959-12403558 GCF_000956105.1 Propithecus coquereli | reverse complement strand
GAGGAAATGGAAATAATCTGAATGTCTATCAATAGGGGACTAGCTAGATCATGAAAATCCATATGATGCAATAGTAAGCAAGGCCATGTAAATGCATAGGGAAAGGTCCAGGAGACTGTGAACCACGGTGTCGGAGGTTCGCTGACCTCTGGAGAAGGGCACTGTCACATTTTACTCTATGAATTCTACATTTTTCATGACAGCCATGCATTCTTCTATTATTTGAATAATTAAGTAAATTGTTTAATAGAAAAGAAAAAGTAGAAAATGCAAGACTACATATTCTCTTTAACTATCCTAAAAGCTGGACACAGGCCATAAAAACTTGTCCAATGAGATGAAACCTGTTTATACCGCCCCAGGTTGGTATCAGAGTTATCACCGATCTTTCCCTCAAAATAATGTAACATTACAGGGCAAAGGGCCACTGGGCGTGGAAAATAAGTTCTCCAATTTGATAATGGGTTTGGTTCAATTGTTTTAAAAAGATAAATCTCTGTTCCATCTCTCTGGCCCTCTTTCACCTGGGTCTATTTCAATTTAAATTAATAACAATAAAATTAAATTAAAACTCAGCTTCTCAGCCATACCAGCCACTTTTCAAGTGCTCAAGAGTTAGTGGCTCTCGTGTTATATAGCGCAGATCCACAACACTCTTCAGAATATTGCAGAAAGTTCTCTTGGACAGGGCTGCTTTACATCATGCTTACTTTATTGAATATTGATGATCAAGTACAGTTGAGTCCCCTATAAAATCTTTCTTATGAGGAAGGAGGTTATGATGTGTGAAGATTCACAAACAGAAACTTCTCTTGTAGGATGTAATCTAAAGAAAGAAGACTAGCAGCAGCTCTGGGATCTGATTCCAGTTTTGAGTAGCAGTGTGACCTTGGGTGAGTCACTGAACTTCTTTTCTCATTTGCATAGTTGACATTTGCATAGCTTCCATTTTTATCATTTGCATAGTGTATATTTGCATAGCTTTCATTTTCTCATTTGCATAGTGGACATTTGAACACCTACCCAACAATCCCTCTGAATTGTTTTTGCAGAAAACATGAGCTCAGAGATTAAGTGCACTTTTTCCAAATCAAATGCCATGGACAAGTTCAAGGCTTTCTACCTATCTATTCAGAAAAGTGGAAGCTCAATGACATGGCATTTTAATACCAGTAACTTTCAGAAAGATACTTCTATTTATCTGTATTTCATAAATATCTACAGCAGTGGTTCTCAACTGGGGCCAATTTTGTCTCCAGGGAACATTTGACAATGTCTGGAAACATTTTTGGTTGTCACAACTGGAAGGGGGTGTGCCACTGGCATCTAGTGGGTACAGACTAGGGATGCTGCCCGACATCCCACAAGCACAGGACAGCCCCCACAACACAGAACTATCTGACCCCAAATATCAACAATGCCAAGGTTGAGAAACCCTGTTCTAGAAGGCAGACATGGCCACCTTTCATAGCTGCAATCTTACTTGCAGAAAAAAGTGGGATGAAAAAATTAAAACACGCCCACAAAATCATTTTTTTAGAAGATGATACAAAACCTTTCAGAACTACTGTAAGAGCAATGAAATTAATTCAATTTTAGAGCAGGGGGTGTTAACCTGGGATTCACAGACTTTTAAGGGATTTCAGGGAATCTGCATATGTCCATGTACATGGTGTACGTGTGTACATGTGAGTCTGTTTTCTGTGTGTAATTTCTGAGGAGTGGACACAACTTTCATCCACGTAGTCTAGCACCCCAAAATGTTAAGGTTTTCAGTGTCAGAGCAATTAGATAAATTCTATCTAGGTTCGTTTTCACTGAAACTTCGTTCTGTGGGGGAACTCAGTAAATATTTTGCTACGGGTCAGTATGAAGGTCACAAGGACTGGGAAAAGGCCAATGGCTGGAAGTGACAAAGCATGTTTCCTGTCATGCTAGCAGGGGTGAGTGGACATTGTCCTTGCTGATGAGATAATCACAAATCCTACTTCTTTTACTGGTACATGTGTCAACACTTGTGTTTGGCTCTCACTGTGGACATCCAGGAAACTGATCTTTAAATCAACCAATTTTCAGTATATTGAGGGTCCAAACAAAAGATCATGTTAAATACTTACAGTGCCGGAAAGCAAGTCTATGATATAACTGTAAAAGTAAATGAGTCCAGAGCTACTTATTGGATACGCTGTACATTGTATATCTGCAAAAAACAAAAACAAAAACATCAGTAGAAATAGTTTTACAGTCTCTGTAACTTGTCTGGTTATCACAATTTGTGTATAAGCAAGTACAGTCATGCACTGCTTAATAATGGGGACTCGTTCTAAAAAATGGAGTTGTTACATGATTTCAGCATCGTGCAAACATCAGAGTGTGCTCGCACAAACCTAGATGACATAGCATACTACACACCGAGGCTATATGGTATATAGCCTATTGCTCCTGGGTTCCAAACCTGGACAGCATATTACTGTACTGAATACTATAGGCAAATGCAATACGATGATACATATTTGTGTAGCTAACCATAGAAAGGTACAGTAAAAATACAGTATTGTAATCTTATAGGTCTACTGTTGCATATGTGGTCTGTTGTTGAATGAAACAACATTATATGGCACATGACTATACATATATATATACACACACATATTTAGATATGTCATATATTTGCATGTTTGTATATGGATGTGTTTGTGTATTTGTGATTTTCTATGTGTAGCCCAAACCCCAATATGTCAAATACAGTAGCATTTCCTCCTATTTCTATTTTCTTCTATTTCTATTTTTAGTATTTCCTTCACTGGTCTCTCTAAATATTTGGGGATATATGCCTTTTCTATATATTTTGTGTGTGGATCCATATATAAAACATATTTTCTGCTTGTGTGTGTGTTTTGTAGTTTTGGGTTCATGTTTGCACATGTTTCGGGATATGTGATTGATACAATTGATATCCCACTTTAAGTACATCTAATATAGAAAGACTTCTATGTGTGTGTAAACATAATTTTAAAAAATGCATATATTTACATACATATAATTATCTAGGAAATTTTTTGAACACCAGTTTTAGTGACACTATCTTATGCTTGAACAACTCACTTCCTGTCTGTATCAGACAGCTATGGCTGTGTAACAAACCACCTCAACGTCTCAGTGACTTAAAACCCCAAACATCTATATTTTCATGCATGGGTTTGCAGTTTGAGTTTATTCAGCTGATTTAGGCTGAACAATAATGGACTCCACATTTCTAGGTGAGCTCCTCCTGTTCCCAAATAGTTGAGATCTGTTCTATGTGACTTCATTCTGGGGCCCAGGCTGAAGAGGAAATGGTCCCTGGGGACTGTTCTTCTCATGGTAGGTCACAGGGACAAAATCGGGCAAGCCACCCTCACAAAGACATTTCAAGCTAACTCTTCCCTAGACAAAACGAGTCTCATGGCCAAGCTCAATACCAAGCTCAACGAGGCAGGAAACAGTCTCTACCCACAGCGGAAGGCCCTGCAAAATCACAAGTACAGGGGAGGGACAAATTGGGAAAAATAACCCAATCTACCACCCCTTCTCTGGGCCTTAGTTTCCTCTTTGTTAAAATAAGGGAGTTGAACCAGTTCCTCCAAGGCCATTTTCAGCTCAGTTCCGCTGTAATTCTAACATGCAAAACTCTTCCCATTTGAAACACTTGGGAACGCCAGATGATCTGACTTGTGTTGAGAATTCAGTAAGAAAACCCAAGTTTAGCACTTGTCGTAATGTCTGGCACACGACTGGTGTTGAGTAAATGGTGCCTTTGAGCATCACACTTATCAGAGATAAAAATCTTGAAATAAAGTCGCTGGGCTAGACTGTATTATGTTTGCTAAATAGTCTACTTTCCTACCCTGCATTGCTCCTTCCAAATGCCCTGATGCACTCTACAGTGGCCAAGTGACTTGCATCGGCCAATGAGATGTGGCAGAAATGCTGTGTGTATCTCCAGGCAGAAGCTTCAGGAGCTAGCACAGCTTTGTCCTTGGCCACTGTGACTATCGGTGGTCCAGATAGAGGTTGCTCCATTAGCTTGGGCTCCAGAGTGAAGACCACCAAGCCACAATGGACATAGGCTACGATTGAGACATAAACCTTTGTGGTTATTAGGCACTGAGTGTGATGGGGTCATTTGTTTCTGCAGCATAACCTAGCCCATCCTGACTAATACAGTCACCCAAGACTTAGAACAAAGATTCCTAGCACAGGAAGCATTATAGAGAGGTACACGGCAAAAAGAACACGCTTCATAGAAAACCAGTCCTTGGACTCACCCATGTCTTTGAATGGAATGAGCACAAAGCTGCTGTTGGTGATCTTGTATTTGGTAAGAAAGATTGGGAGCAAAACCAGCATAAAGATGATCAGAAATATCACCAAATTCAGCAACACCAGGAACCGCAAGAAGGAGAAATAGGACTGAATCCCAGTGCCAAATTTCCCTGGAAAAAAGAAATTCAGACATCATTGACCAGAACTATTGACCCACTACATGTAGATTCCGTCAGCCACAGAGAGCTGAAGCCAGAGGTGGAAGATGGGAGGAAAAAATATTTTATTTTTTCTACCACTGGCTTTAAGCCTCTACTTCCTAGTGGATTAACTTTTCATGTGTAGATCTACAATCTTGAATTAATTATTTGAGAATGGAGTGAGGGAGGGCTCCATATTTATTTTCTCTCATAGGAATAAGATGAGCCTCCACCCCATTTATTGATTGTCTTTTGGGGAAATCACTTGATCGTATATGTATGAATCTGTTTCTTAACTCTACCCTGTTCCATGGGTCTACCTATCTATCCTTGCATCAATACTAGACTGCTTTATTTATTCCAGATTTATAATAAGACTTCATATATAGTACTATATGTCTTTCACCTTTGTCTTCCTCAAGATTGTCCTAGGTATCCTTTGCCTTTTGCATTTATATTCAAACATTTGAATCAGTGTATTAATTTTCACACACACATACACACACACACACACACACACACACACATATACCCACATACCATCTGCTGAGATTCTAACTGCAATTACATGAAATACATAGGTCAATTTGAGGAGAAGTGACATCTTTTTATATTTTGAGTCTTCTGATCCATGAACATGGTATATTTAGGTCTTATTTAGTTTCTCTCAATAATAGTTTATAGTTTTCTGTGCAGAATTATTGCATATCTTTCTTGAGATATATTCTTAGGTATCTGACATTTTCTGATGCCACTGTAAATTGTATCATTTAAAAAATTTCATTTTCTAAATGTCTGTTGGTGGTATATGGAAATACGATTAGTGGACTTTGTTAAATTAACAATTAACCATGTTAAATTAACATGTTAATTTTAATAGTTGTCATTTTTATTTTCTACCTATATATCATGTCATCACAACAAAAAATGGCATTTTATTTCTTCCTTTCCAATTACTGTCCCTTTTACCCCCACCATATTGCCTTGGACAGGACTTCCAAGATGATGCTGAGTAGAACCTGAAATAATTAGCATCTTTTTCTCATTCTCAACCTCAGGGGTAAGGCTTTCAATATTTCACCATTAATATGATGTTTGCTGTAGAATTTTCACAGATATTTTTTATCAGATTAAGAAAGATCTCATCTATTTATTTGGTAAGAATGAGACCCGAATTTTATCAATACTTTTTTTCTGCATCTGTTGGGATGATAATCTAATTTTTCTCCTTTATTCAGTTGTTGTGGTGAAGTACATTGATTGATTTTCAAATGCAAAACCATCTTTCCACTAGATAAGGATTAAATTGCTAAGGACAGAGAGCAATTTTGAAGAGCAAGGGTGTCTGCTTGTTCTCAGTGGGGGCCAAGAACTTATCTGCAGAGATGGAAGATATAAGATAGCCATAGTCTTTGTCTCTCTTTAATATTCAGCAACTGCCAGAGACAGGAAGCTTGCTTATCCCCTGGCACTCATGCCCGGTGAGCACCCAGCTGGCCAACAAATCAGACAGAGCAACTGAGGAGAAAATCAAAGTCCCAGTTCCCAGGGAGAACCTGTCCTCTACCATACAAGCCACTTTCTGAATGACAATCTCCAGAAAGGCCACTACTTAAAAAGGAAGCTGGACAGAGTGGCTAAAATCCTGGACTCTGAAGTTTGAATGCCTGGGTTCAAACCCTGGCTCTGCCTCATTCCAGCTGAGTGAACGTGGGCAAGATCTTAACCTCTCTGAGCCAGGCAAAGGGTGAGTTCCTATAGGAAGGGTTCTTGTGAGGATTAACTGAAGTAATATGAGTAACATGCTTAACGCAATGCCTAGTTCATATGAATGCTCAATAAAAGTTAGCTTTTATTATTTTGCTCCAAACATGATGTTACACTTAAATCTCAAGACAAAAAGTATGAGTGCATGGTTGAAGTTTTAAGTGAGCCTATGAAACCCCTAGAAATATGTCTACACTCTCCTAATAAAACAACAATAACAAAAAAGGTAGTTCAGGCAAGGCACAGTGGCTCATGCTTATAATCCCAGCACTTTGGGAGTCTGGGGCAGGAGGATCGCTAGAGGTTAGGAGTTTTAGACCAGCCTGGGCAACACAGCCAGACCCCATCTGTATGCAAAATTAGTCCCAGCTCCTTGGGAGGCTGAGGTGGGGAGGATCGCTTAAGCCCAGGAGATGCGGGTGCTGCAGTGAGCTATGATGACACTACTGCACTCTAGCCTGGGCAACAGAGTGAGATCTTGTTTCAAAAAAAAAAAAAAAAATTCATTGAATGGATTACCAATGGGTATTTTATGGGTTTTTAAATAATAATAATGGGGGGAAACCACTTCTTCCATTTATCCTGCCATGTTCCTTATAAACTTTACAAAATTTCCATTTTAGAAGTTTTGAGGAGATGCTTAAAAAATGTTTTGCTCGATGGCAGAAAACATATACTCCTAGGAGGATCTTCCCCTCTTGCTCTGCTATGTCACCAAAATGTTTAAGGTTTCTTTCTAATTTTATATTTTGGCATGACTTTCATTTTTTGTATACTTGCTGTGGACTGAATTGTATCGCCACCCCCAAATTCATACGTTGAAGCCCTAACCACCAATGTGATGGTTTTTGGAGATAAGCCTTTGGTAGGAAGTTAGGGATACAAGAGGTCATGAGGGTGGGGCCCTCATGATGGGATTAGTGTCCTTATAAGAGACACCAGAGAGCTTTTGCCTTCTCCCCAACACACACACAGAAGAGGTTATGTGAGCACACAATGAGAAGGCTTGTTCCAGCCTCCAGAACTACAAGGGAGAAAAACTTCTGCTGTTTAAGCCACTCAATCTATGGCATTTTATCATGGCAGCCCAAGCAGACTAACACGATACTATCTCCCAAATTCTCACCATTATGAGAACATGGGGATTCTTAGTATCTTCAGGGTCACGGGTACCCTTTCTTTGGCTGTCTGGTGAAGCCGATGAATCTCATCTCAGATAATGTTTTTAAAGGCATAAAATACAAACAGACATAGAGTTATCATCATATTAAAAACCATATTTGTGGCCAGGCGCGGTGGCTCACGCCTGTAATCCTAGCTCTCTGGGAGGCCAAGGCGGGCGGATTGTTTGAGCTCAGGAGTTCGAAACCAGCCTGAGCAAGAGCGAGACCCCGTCTCTACTAAAAAATAGAAAGAAATTAATTGGACAACTAAAAATATATAGAAAAAATTAGCCGGGCATGGTGGCGCATGCCTGTAGTCCCAGCTACTCGGGAGGCTGAGACAGGAGGATCGCTTGAGCCCAGGAGTTTGAGGTTGCTGTGAGCTAGGCTGATGCCACGGCACTCACTCTAGCCTGGGCAAAAGAGTGAGACTCTGTCTCAAAAAAAAAAAAACAAAACCATATTTGTGATAGAATAACATATGAATACCTTCACTGGTACATTAAATAACAACATCTAGTGGCAAGTCTAATAATGACCTTTCTAATACATTTCAAAGCAGTGATGTGCGTAAAAGGTTTTCTAAGATAACTACAACAGCCGGAAAGGACAGGAAAAGATCCACGATTTTTGCTGATGATGAAGACCCATGTTCTACCAAGCCTAACGGTGGTTTGCGGCTCACATTCATCACAGCGGCAAAGGATATGCTCGATTTCAGCTAGTGCTTAGTGAAAACGAAGCTGTACTTTTCCCCCAGACACAGAGAATTCCGCACAGGAGACTGCACGGAATTTGGGGTGCGGTACCTTCTATGCTGCGGATGTCCTCCCGCCACAGCTCCAGGTGGGTTGTCATCTCGTGAGCCTTCTCCAGGAATCTCTTCCAAGACTTGCTGCTATACCGTTTCCACTGGTCCCACTCGGATAGATACTTCATCTGGGTCTCCTGAATGTCTCTGCATTAAAAACACGATCACAACAATGACAACAGGCAACATCATCGCGTCTCTGCATCCAGTAAAACCCCAACTGAGAGGATGGGAAAAAACCAGAGCCTTCCTACATTGCTGTTGGGAATGTAAAATGGCACAGCCACTGTGGAAATCAGTTTGGCGGTTCCTCAAAACGTTAAACATAGAATTACCATATGACCCTGCAATTCCACTGCTAGGTAAGTGCTCAGAAGAATTGAAATCAGGCCGGGCGCAGTGGCTCACGCCTGTAATCCTAGCATTCTGGGAGGCCAAGGTGGGAGGATTGCTTGAGCTCAGGAGTTCGAGACCAGCCTGAGCAAGAGCGAGACCCCGTCTCTACTAAAAAATAGAAAGAAATTAATTGGACAACTAAAAATATATAGAAAAAATTAGCCGGGCATGGTGGCGCATGCCTATAGTCCCAGCTACTCAGGAGGCTGAGGCAGAAGGATCGCTTGAGCCCAGGAGTTTGAAGTTGCTGTGAGCTAGGCTGACGCCACGGCACTCTAGCCTGGGCAACAGAGTGAGACTCTGTCTGAAAAAAAAAAAAAAAAATTAAAAAAAAGAGAAGTGCATTTTAATTTTATGGCTCACCATCATTTACCGACTAAAAAGCACATTCTTCAGGCTGGAAAGAGAAGGCGCCAGGGCCTGAGGGTGAGAGAGGGAAAGCCAAGCATCTAGTGAGGCTAGAGCACAGTGTTAAGTGTGGGGGTGTGGACCACCCCACCTTCACCGGCATGCAGCAGGGAGTCCGCCCTGCCCCACGGCATGGCCCTGGCCAGCCCTCCATAGCACGTGGCACACACCTCCTCCTTCCCCCCAGTCAGTCCTCCTCCAGCAGACAGGGAGCTCCTGCCAAGGGAAGGGCTTTGAACCTTCCAGTCAAACAAGCCTCTTTGTGCTATGCCTCAGTTTCCTTATCTGTAAATTGGGCTTAATAAAGTACCTACGCTTAGACCAGTGGTTCTCAACTGGGACGATTTTGCTCCCTATATCCTTGCCAGGGGACATCAGGCAATGCTTGGGGACATTTTTGATTGTCACAACTGGGGAGAGGGGAATGTGCTCCTGGCATCTAATAGGTAGAGGCTAGGGATGCTGCTAAACATCCCACAGTGCACAGACAGCCTCCCCTACAGGGAACTATCTAGCCCCAAATGTCAACAAGTGATAGTGCCAAGGTTTGAAAACCCTGCCTCAGAGGGTAGATATGGAGATTAAAGGAAAGAAAGAGCTTGGAATAACACCTGGCTGGATGTCAGTGCTCAATAACTGTTAGCCACTAGTATTATCACCCTCGTGTCCTTTTCTTTGCCAAGTTCCAGGGATGTGCTGGTAAACCAGGTAGGTGTGGCCCCTGATCTCATGAGTCTCCTAGTGTCCTTTTTCCAACTAGCTTGGAAGCCCCTCGATAGAAGAAAATCTGTCTCCCTTTTGGGCGTGGAAAAATCTGGTGTAGAGCAGTAGTGGTATTTTATAAGAATTCAAAATATGAATCTGAAAGAGTGGGAAATGAAATACATTCATAAAGTCTTACTTTATTCACATATTTCTTGAGAATACAAGTGTCCCCTCCTCCAAACTGAAAATAAAAATTACCCAAGATGACATGTTTTCAAAGCTAGAAGGCACAGTGCCTCATGCCCATCTTTATGCCACTACCTCTGGGTAGCCCCCATTACAGAGTTAAGCAGAAATACCCCTCTCTGTCATTATATCAAGTTAATGGGCAAATTATGTTTTGAATTCTGCAAGAACGGAGGAGATGGCAAGCTACCACCGAAATCCCCTCTCCCCTTCTCTGGCACTAGCTGGAGACATTTCCCAGCCTTCCTGGCAGTGAGGTTTGGCCATGTGACCCAATTCTCTCCAGTAGAAATGTAAGTAGAAGTGATATGTCCAACTTTCAGGCTTAGCTCATAAGCTCCCCTGATTGCTCTATCAATGTGTGCATGCCCTGTTGCCATGTGACTTTGCAGCTCTTCCCAGTAGGAGGAGGAATCTCTTTTCCCACTGATTGAATCTGGACTGGCCTTGTGATCTGCTCAGACCACAGAATGCAGTAGAAGTGTTGCTGTGCCGGTTCTAAGCCCAGCCACGGGAGGCCTCTGCACCTCTCTTGGACCCCAACTGTCACCATATAAGCAAGCATGAGCTAAGCTGACAGAGGATGATACCATGTGATCATCCCAGCCAAGGCCATCCCAGACCAGCTTATGGCCAGCTGACCCCCAGCCTACATCAGAAGAGCCACCTGCCCAATCACAGCCAACTACAGATATATAGAGAGCCCAGCTGAACCTAGAGGAATTGGCCAGCTAACTTATAGACTTGTGAAACTGTTGTTTTAGGCTACTAAATTGTGGGTGCTTTATTATGCTGCGTAGCTAACTGGTGTACACAACCTTCATACTTTCCCTTTCTACTGGATAAATGCAGACAAAAATGAGCCTTTGGGGAGGGGGTGCAGAGCCACAAGATGGAAGGAGCCTGGGTCCCTGAATGGCTGCCAACTCCTCTACTGACCTGAACCTAGTTCTTTACGTGAGCAAGAAATAAACTTCTAATATGTTGACCTATTGCATGTTTGGGTATCTTTGTCACAGAGGCTTAGATTACCCTACGGAGTAAAATTTTAATTATGTTAGCTCTTTAGGAAATGCATTCCATGCATAAAATGCACCTCTGCCCATAACATACATTAGGCGGTTTCCAGGTGGCTATCAAACAAACCTTAGTCTCCGCTTCTCAGAGATGTTCAGTGCATACTTTCGAATGGATTGGCTATTGAGGTTCTCAGTGATTCCTCCCTCCAGATGGGAGCTGTAAGAGTCTGTCGGTTTCAGCAAAGTGCCACTTTGCCTGTCCCGGGAAAGGATGGCCGTCCTCCTGCGTGCGACGGACCGGTAGCTTGGCAATTCTTGAAGGAAGTTCACAGCTGGAGAGGAGAAGCAACTCGAATCCAGAGACGGGTTCTCTGGGAAAAAGAGAAGAAAGCCATGATTCACTCCAGGAAGGCTGGGAGCCAAACCGCAAAACTCACATAGGAGACTTGGATCTTGGGCACCGTAACTAAACATTGCAGATAGTCACCAGCCTGGGCCAGTGATGGGAACATTTGGATCTTATTTTATTTACCAGGATGGTGCTCGTGGCAAAGAAATCATCTGCAAATGGGTTCGTTTTCTGCAGATGTGTTTGTAAACATGCTTTAAATTGTATGATATCTGATTTCTAGTGTTTGCCTGCAGCCACTACCTAAAAATGTGGCATTGGGCAAGTTTTCTAAACTATGTTTTTAATTTGTCAAATGGGGCTTGTAATATTTGCTCCAAGTATCCTCACACAGTATAGAGTATGATAACACATGCAATAAAACTTTGAAAAGCATAAAGTGCTGTGCAAATGCATGGTGATAACAACATTGGCGACAATAATAACAGCATTTACTGAGCATTACCCGTGTGTCAGGCACTGTATTAAGAACTGCACACGTACTCATGGGATTTGGGCTGGCCTTGTGACCTGCTTGGGCCGACGGAATACAGTATACATGATGCTATGCCATTTCTCAGCCCAGCCTTAGGAGGCCTTGCGTGCTTCTGCTCCTCTCTGCAGCCCAGCTAGTACAAGCGTCAGCTACCCTGCTGGAGGATGACACCATATCCCAGCTGAGACCACCCCAGGCCTTCAGAAAGCCGACCCCCGAAGGGAGGAGCCAAGATGGCGGACGAGAAAAGCCACCAGTCCGAATGTCTCTGCAAAAAAGACACATTTTAGAAGAAAGAGAAAAAAGTAAACTAGGAGAGAAACATAGATCGGGTGAGGGTTGGAAGGAAGGGTGCCTGAAACTACAGGAGACTCCACGGGAAGACGTGCCGAAGAAAAATGGAAAGAAAAAGGGCCCCAAAAGCCTGGAAAACCGCCAAAAAGGGAAGGGGAACCGGTAAACTCCCCCCCCCCCGCAACCCCGAACGCCAGGGGGCCCCCGAACCACCGGAAAAAACCGCCCAAAAAAACCCAAAAAACGCCGCCCCCAACCAACAAGGGCCCCCTGCCGAACCAACCCCCGGCCCCCCAGCCCCCTGGGGCAACCCCCCCGGGCGCAGACCCGAGCCTAGCGGCAGACTCCATAGTGCTCCGTTCTCTCCTTCCCCCTCCCTACCCGTGCGTGCCCAGAGAGAC
>NW_012148285.1:12389404-12390465 GCF_000956105.1 Propithecus coquereli | reverse complement strand
TCCTCCCAAAAGAGGGCTGTGCACCCAGCTCAGGCTGCGATCCTGGGTAGGGAACCTCCCGCCCACGTCACAGCCAGGGGAGATCCATTGGCCTGAGGTCCCGCTTGCTGGCAGAAGCCTTGGAGAGGCCACGGAGAAGGGGAGAGTGGAGGGGAGCGAGACCTGCTCCAGAATGTGGGTCTTGGACAGCCCCACCCCCCAAGCCCAGACTTTCAGCTGAGTGGAGCTATTTCAGCCCCTCCCGGCAGCTCTGCACAGAAACAAAGAGCAGATCTTTGACCCCTGCTAACAGCAGTTGTGGAGCCTGAGGGCAGGCTTACCCAACCCAGCCCCACCCAGACTCACTCCTGGTCCTGCCCCAACTGAGGTGGAGAATGAGGACACACCTGGAAGTCCCAGGGCCCCACCCACCACCCGAGGCACAAGAGGGCCTCTCCAGAGGAACAAGAGCTGGTTAAAGGACCCAAAAACAACACTGCAGCTTGCTCCTCCCAGTAAGTGCCACCTACTGACAGGGAGGTGATCCTGCACACCCTTTTACTGCATCTACTGATTCATCATAAAGGGTGTGGTCGAATCTCACCCACAAACACCACCTACTGGCTCAGAGACTAAACAGGTGTGTCATTATCCAAACAAAAATCTAAGGCAAGAAGGAACAACTGATCCAGATGGGAAGGAACCAGTGAAAGAACTCTGGAAGTATGAAGACTCAAACGGAAAGCACACCCCCAAAGACGAACAACAGCTCCCCAGCAATTGACATTAACCATACTAAGAACACTAAAATGACGGAAGAAGAATTTCAAACATGGATTGTAAGAAAACTGAATGATATGCAAGAAAAAATGGATAACCAACACAAAGAAACCACAAAAAAAATCCAGGACTTGGAAGAAAAATTCACTAAAGAAATTGAAATATTAAAGAAAAATCAAAGCGATCTCCTGGAAATGAAGGACTTATTCAGGGAACCACAAAACACCATGAAAAGCCTCAAGAACAGGGTAGATCAAACAGAAGAAAGAATCTCAGAGATTGAAGACAACTCCTTCCAATTA
>NW_012148285.1:12356762-12378584 GCF_000956105.1 Propithecus coquereli | reverse complement strand
ACAGACAGGACTCAGGGAAAAGAAAGAGGAGGCAGCCATAATTATCTAAGCAATTATCCTACAAGTAGCAAAGCTTCTGTGGCTTTAGGTAAGATACCAACTTGCTTGGGTTCGAATCCCAGCTCTGTGGTTTATTAGCTGTGTGTCTTTGGGAAAGTTACTTAACCTCTCTGAGCTTCACTTTCCTCATCTTGAATACTCATTCATTCAACAACTCTATCTAGCATGTGTCCTATCTGGAGCTAGGGATACTGCAATGAGCAAAGCAAATGCCCTGTGCACATGGCACTTACATTCTGAGACGGGGAGAGGGAGATAAGATAATAAACAGGCAATAAAGATTATGCCAGGAGGTGATAAATACAATGAAAAAAAAAACCCCCCAAAAACAGAGTGATGTAAGGGCACAGAGGTGATATGTGGGTGTGTGCTGTTTTTGACAAGGTAGGGTCAGGTATGGTCTCCCTACGGAGATGACATTTATTGCAGGCTGAATGAAGGGAAGGTCTGAGATCTGTGGATGTTTGGGGAAAGGCACCCTGGGCAGAGGGAAACAGCAAATGCAAAGACCCTGGGGCAGGTGTGTGCTTGGCATATTGGAGAAGAGTAAATGGGCAGGAGGCTGGTAGGCTGTTTTGTTGGTGGACCCCCATGAGCCATACCAGTCCTTCTGTGGTCCCCTTCTGTAGTCCCCTTCTGAATCTGAGCTGGACCTGTGACTTGCTTTACCCAAAGGATGCAACAGAAGTGATGCTCTGCCAGTTCCAGCTCCAAGTCATAAGAGGGCCTGGTGGCTTCCACTTCTGTGCTCTTGGGACCCCAGGCTGCCAGCTAAGATGTCCGGCTGCCTGGCACAACCACTTGGAGAGGAAGAGGCCGTAAGTCTACAAGGAGGAGAACCAAGGCCCCTGGATCATGTCCCCATCCCCTGGGGCATCCTTACCAGGCACCGCCATGAAGAGGCTGTCGTGGGCGCTCCGGCCCCAGCAGACGTCCCGTGCAGCGGCACAAGCCGGTTCCTCCGTGCCCTGTTGCATTCCTGGTGCACAGAATCAGCAGAAATGATAAAATGGCTTAAGCCACCGTGTTTGGAGTAGTTTGTTAAGCCACAATAGGTATCTGGGACGGGGAGAATGGAAACGCTGAGGTCAGAAAGGTGGCTGGGGTCGGACCAAGTCGGGCTTTGTAGGCTGTGGCAGGACCTTCTAACGTGACTGAGCCAGGAAGCCGCTGAGGGCTCTGGGCTGAAGCATGTCCACGTTCTAAAGGGTCACTCTGGAGGCTGCAAGACCAAGGACAGGACTCCCCACGTGGCCTGCTTACGAGCATTAAAGGCGGTCACAGGGGTAGAAGGTCCCAGCGCAGAGCCCGGCACACTCTGGCCTCCATGAATGCACTAACGGATGTGGACGGGCTGGGGGAGGGCTGGGGGAGGGCTGGGAGGGGCCCAGCCAAGGCCTGGCTCTCACGGTGCCCACGTGTAATCTCTGCCTCTCGCACGGGCACGTTCAGACACACCAGAGCAGCTGTCTCACTACAGATGACACACAGACACGCGCCTGGGGCTCTGCCAAAGCCATGTGTGAGCCTGTGAGCCTCACCCGCCCTTCATCTCCCTGCGCGGCACGCCCTGAGCATACGACACCCCTCCACGAGCAACAGGGGCTCCCTAACGTGCGGGTGGCGGCCTGAAAGGTCCAAGCCCGGACTTGAGGCCGCCCCCACTCTGGGCAGCAACAAAGAGCTGTTATTAACCAGGAACAAAAGTCTTTGGATGTAGAACAGCACAGACCTACTGAATATTCAATAGCTGCGGGGTCAGCAACCCCGGGCTGCAGCTGCAGACTGGGTTGGCTTAAAACACTGGCCATGAGCCAAGTTGCCCCACGACGAGCCAAGCCACCCCAGGAGACAACAGCCCCCCAGAGTCTCATTTTTCTTATCTCAGGAACGGGTGATATAATACCGTGGACGGAGGTACAAACAACATAAATAATACTGGCTAAGATTTATTGAACATTTACCTCGTACCAGGCTATTCAAAGTATTTAACATGCATCACTACATTTAATACTCCAAGCTACTGTTTGAATGGAATCATCCCCATTTTACAGATGAAGAAACTGAGGCTCAGAGAGGTTATGTGTCTTGCTCACTCACACAGTGAATGAGTGCTGGAACTAGAGGATCTATCACAGGTTTATCAGACACCATGAAAAGATTCAAGGGCCCATGGATTCGAAAGTGATTTGTAAAAGCCAAAAATGCCATACAAATACTAGGTAATTATTTGAATGTTCTACCACACACCCCCACAGGGGAATATGTTCTATTCACATTTCATAAAGACAGTTCCTGGTGGAAAAGTCTATTTTCGAAAATGGCTGTCACTGTTGAGGAATGAGTTTTCCTCTTCTGACACTCTTCAAACAAAAATTATCACGACCACACCCTCAAACACGGGCATCCTGATTTTAGGACTAGGATCCACCTCCTCTTGTTTTCATACGGGACCACAGACTTTTCCCAGCATGACATCACCGGATTTCCCACGCCAACCTGCTGAGGTAGGCAGAGAAGGCGTCACTGCCCTGGCTTTTCGGCAGGGAAACTGAGGCGCAGAGAGGCGGTGACTTGCCCGAGACTTGGGTGTCAAGACAGATGCCTGGCTTTACTGCGGGTTGCTTCACCACTCAGAGCCTCGGTTTTCTTCTCATCCTTAGAGAATCAGAATGTCTCATTACGGTTATTGTCACATGTTCTACTGAGTTGGTCCAGCCGAGTGTCACTGCTGGCATGGCCACTGAAGGCCTGTGGTCAGTGTGTGAGTTGCTGTTGACCATTTGCACAGGAAGGGGGAGCATATTTCGGATATTGGGGTGCCCCCGTCTAAGAATGACTAGAACTTCTTGGCCACTGGCGCCAGATTTCAGCAATTAGGTGATTATTTAGGTGGGAGGATGACTGGGTGACTAGAGGGGCAGGCAGAGTTATCTGATATCTATTAATAGTATTTTTCCAGGTCTTTAAGGACTAAGCGAGTCTCTCTGAGGCTTAGAGCGGTGTCTTGCTCACAGAAGGCCCTCCGTCTGAGGAATGAATGAAGGAATGAATGATCGGGCAGAGCAGGCACATCTGGAGAGCAGCGTAGGTCCTTTCCCAGCAGCTCTTTCCACAGGACACGAAATCCCACCAATGGGCATGAGCCCTCCCAGGATGTGGGCACCAGCCCAGCGTGATCTAAATGGCACTAAAACCATCACCAGCTTCCCCAGCGTGCCCGCCAAGAACCTCGCCCAGCCGTATTTGGTGGTGAGTTCATGCAGAGTTTAGCTTCCCACTCGCAGTGGCATGGAAACTCTGGGTAGGAAGGGACCTTGGAGGTCATCGGGTCCAGGCCTCCTGCCAGCTGCCGTGGGAATTAGTTCTGCGTGACAACTTGCATGGCACCCCTCTCTGCGCCAGTCTCCGGGCTGGGGGCTATCACTCTGGTGAGGATGAAGACTTGCTCTCTGCCTCCATGAGCTTTTTTTTTTTTTTTCTGAGACAGGGTCCTGCTCTGTCGCCCAGGCTGGAGTGCAGTGGCATCATCATAGCTCACTGCAATCTCAGACTCCTGGGCTCAAGCGATCCTCCTGCCTCACTTTCCTGAGTAGCTGGGACTACAGGTGTGCATCACCACGCCTGGCTAATTTCTCTATTTTTTTGGTAGAGAAGAGGTCTCGAAATGTTGCCCAGGCTGGTCTCAAACTCTGGCCTCAAGCAATCCTCTTGCCTCAGCCTCCCAGAGTGCTAGGATCACACGCATGAGGCACCGTGCCCGGCCTCCACGAGCTTTTGCTCCCTCCTTCAACCACTACCTAACTCCTGCGCGCCCACTCCACGACACTCACCCGTCATTAGTCCGTCTTTTACAACTATTTAATTGTGGGTGTCTCTGACCCTCTTCCTCCCTGCTAGGCTGTAACCTCTATGAGCACAGGGACCCTGTGCCTCTCCATCACCACGGAATCCCCAGAGTCTAGCATAGAGTCTGGCACATGGCAGACGCTCAATAAATACCTGCTGATTGAATGGATGAATGAATGAATTTGGGGCCAGCAATACAGGCAATATAGGCAACACTGGATCACCAGCCAAGCCAACCAAAATATGTGCTTTGCACACCAGCAAAGCAGGGGTGCCGAAAAACGAGAAAAAGATTTAAGAAATTTAAGCCTTGAACATTATTCTTTTCTATATGGATGATATATTTTTTTCACAACTGAAAAAATTTCCAAAGGTAAAAATAAGCTGGCAAAAAATATTGACTGAGATGTTGACCGTCTGTTACATTCTTCTTAGTTCAGGTTACTTTACACAAACCAGCCCTATCAGAAATGTGCTTTGCTGTTTTTTCTCGTGAAACGATAAAATGTTGGGCATGCACACCCAATCTGATATTACCAATAAGGCAATGTAGACATCGATTTGAGAACGTTTCGGACTTCTTTCCACTTGCTGTGGTTTGACAGTGTTTTCATTTTGGATGCTAACTGGAGCTGCGGGGCCGAATAATCTGTGCTTATTGCAACCAAAGGGTCTTAACCCAGGAGCTCAAACAGTCGCCAGGAAACTAGTTGAAGCTGCTATGATGTGTGCATCACGTGAAAAAACCCTCCAAAGCCATTGACTCATCATTGCCCCACCCCTGGAAAGACCACCCGCCCATCCATCCAGCCAGCCATTCATCCCCTCGCCCGCTCGCTCAGTCACCTGAGAACATTTACTGAGGAACTACCATGAGTCAAGCACTTTTCCAGGACTGGGACACAGCCTCCAACACAACACGCCATTTCCCCGCCTTTAGGGGACTTACGTGCTACTTGGAGGAGACAGACATCAAACAAGCAAGACCGATATATTTCAGACGGTGGTTACCACAGAGGAGTGATGATCGAATCCAGGTTTAAGAGCGTCCCTCTGGCCAGTTCTGTCCCTCAGCTACACAGGGTAGCATGGCTATAATCCAAGCCAGGGCACCACTTGTTGGGCTTCTGCCACGAAGGCCACATTCCATATCCACGCTGTCCAACATGGTGACCGCTAGCCACACGGGACCATTAAACAATCGAAATGTGGCTGGTGTGACCGAGGAAATGAATTTTTAATTTTATTGGACTCTATTAAATCGACATTTCCATAGCTGCACGTGGCTAGTGGCTGCAGCCTAGAGGGGCCTCACTCATGGGAGCCCAGAGCCTCATCTGAGAGGAGAGGAGTCAGAGGCCCGGGCAGCCTCCTCCTTCTGCCAGACTCCAGAACAGCAGTGCAGGGGGGACCCAGGTGAGTCATGCCAACCGGCACCTGGGTGTGGCCAGGTGACTGCTGGGTCCAAGGTTTTACAACCAGATGAGCAAACAGCCTTCAAAAGCAGTGACTGACTCTGTCATCAGAGCCACTGCTGGGCCGAGAACCCCAGTCTCCTGGCTTTCAAGCCGGCGGAGCATCCGGTGAGCTGTCCGTGGAGCGGTTACCGTGGTTCTGTGTGTCCAGGAAGGTGGCAAGGCACAGCAGTTCAGAGCACAGCCTCCAGAGCCATCCTGCCTGGAATCTCACCCCAGCTCCACCTGCCACCTGTGTGACCTGGCAGCTTTCTTGACCATCCCGCGCCTCACTTTTCCCACCTGTAAAATGGGAACAACAGTGCCCACCTCATAAAGCTGCCCTGAGGACTAGGTGCCTACCATATGTAACCTGCTTAGAAAAGAGGTCAGCAAATCTGCTCTGTAAAGAGCCAGATAGGAAATAGTTACTATTTGCCATATGGTCTCTGTTGCAACTACTCAGCTCTACAGCAGGAAAGTGGCCACAGATGATCCATAAACGAAAGGGCAGGGCTGTGTTCTAATAAAACTTTATTTACAAAAATAGTTGGCAGGCTGGATTTGGCCCGGGGTCTGTAGTTTGCAGATCCCTGGCTTAGAACAGAACCTGATATATTGGGCCATATATTTGTAGGCTGTGACTCTGATTATTTATTTATTTATTTTTGAGACAGAGTTTTGCTCTGTCGCCTGGGCTAGAGTGCAGTGATGTCATCACAGCTCACTGCAACCTCAAACTCCTGTGGTCAACCGATCCTCTTGCCTCAGCCTCCACAGTAGTTGGGACTACAGGTGTACCACCATGCCTGGCTAATTTTTCTATTTTTTTTTTAGAGATGGGGTCTTACTATGTTGCCCAAGCTGGTCTCAAACTCCTGGCCCCATGTGATCCTCCCACCTTGGCCTCCCAAAGTGCTGGAATTACAGGCCTGAGACATGCGTGGCCCCCTATTTTTCTCTCCATCTGTTTAGTGTGTCTCCCTTGAATAGAAGCACTGCGACAGCAGGGACCCTGCCTGTCTCCTTCGCCACCAGATCCCCCAGGCCTGGGACATGGTGACCACTTAGGGTCAGTTCTCTTCCCTTCCTCCTCCTCTGAGGGTGGGGACGGCCCAGCACAAAGTCTAGGTGGTCCCAGACTCAAACAATGCTCCTTTAAAAGGCAATCAGATGGCAACAAAGGTCACAACCGTAAAAAGTTATTTCCCCCTTTTATCCTTCTAAATTCTTCACTTCCTGAAAAAACAAACAAAAAAAGCCACTGAGGGCCTTTGGGCTTAATCCAGGCCTGGGTTGCTGGGCAGGGCTCTGTCTCTTCTAGACAGAGGGGGAAAAAATAACTCAAGTCAGACGGGTGGGTCACCGGAGTACAAACCCAGCCTGAAAACGGCCTGTGTCATCCCCGGTTGTGTCCAGACCTGCCTCTCTCGGAGACACGTTTAAGGGTGATGAGTGACCGAGGTGAATGGGTTGAGCAGACAAGGGGGAAGAAAAGAAATCCTGCAGGTCAAATGCTATTTGTCTTCAAGTTTGATACAGTCTACTGGACTGAAGCAGGCTCCAAAGCAGTTATTCAACTACACAAATACCAAACAGCACATCTCCAGAAAGTACAGGCACACTGCCCAGACGGCCACCAGACCTCGCAACATTAGGGCTAGAGGCCCAATAACAACAATGGCAACAATGGCTCCCATTTGAGTGCTCAAGCTTTTTTTTTTTTTTTTTTTTGAGACAGGGTCCCGTTCTGTCTCCGAGGCTGGGGTACAGCGGCGTCATCCTAGCTCACTGCAACCTCAAACTTCTGGGCTCAAGCGATCCTCCTGCCTCAGCCTCCCGAGTAGCTGGGACTACAGGGGTGCCACCATACCCGGCTAATTTTTCTATTTTTTTGTAGAGACAGGGTCTCACTCTTGCTCAGGCTGGTCCTGAACTCCTGGCCTCAAATGATCCTCCTACCTTGGCCATCCAAAGCCACCGCATCCACGCAGCCTTGAGTGCTCGGTCTTTGACATGCTTGTCTCCTCGAATGCTCTCACTGATCCTGGCAGATAGGAGTCTAACTATTCCCATTCTACAGATGAGAAACACGAGGCTCAGAGAGATTACAGGATGACTTGCCCAAGGCCGCACAGCTGATAACTGGCAGGCTCCGTAAAAACCACCACCAGAGGTGTTCTTTATGTATCTTAAAAATAAAACAAAATAAGAATCAGGCTCCAGCTCCTCCCACAGGAGCAGCCCAGAGGGGCTGTCGAGTTGGGTCCCTTTCCTATTCCAGGCATTCCCTGCTCCAGAGGACAGACCAAGCCCCGCCCTCTGGCCGGCAAGGTCAATCCAAACACAGTCATATCAGGGCCCTCCCGGTCCCCTCCTGAGAGCAGCGCCCCTTGAGGAGGGCAGAGGAGAGGCTGGTGGCTCTGCAGCCATCGCAGGGTTCAGCGCTTGCAGGGCCACCATTTAGTGGCCGTCTACAGATCTTGGTTGAGTCATTTCCGTGTACCCCACCTCCCCGCTGAACAATGATGATCATGGTCACCCACCACAGAAGGTGAAGAGTCACTGAGTTTGGCCGTTCCTCAAAAACATTAAACATAGAATTACCCTATGATCCAGCAATTCCACTCCTGGGCTCATACCCAAAAGATCTGGAAACAGATATTCAAACACGAACTTGTCCACGAATGTCCACAGCAGCACTAGCCACAGTGGCCAAAAGGTGCACACAACCCGCGTGTCCATCAACAAACAGGTGAATGGATAAATCAAATGTGGTGAGGTTGAAGCTGAGATCAGAAGCGAGAGGGTCTAGTGCCGGGAAGGGCATGTGAGAAGAGGGAACAGTAAATGCAAACAGCTAAGGAGGGAACCTCTGGAAGAGACTCCCAGGGGCTGGGCCTGCCGGGGAGGGAACATCTGGCGCCCAGGCTGGGGAGATCGGTCGGCAGGGGCTGGCCCAGAGCAGCCATCCTGTCTAGGGGACCCGGGACAAGGTGGTTCCCTGGCTTCCACTCCTATCAGAATCTCCACTTTATAGATGGGAAAAATGAGGCTCAGAAAAGTTAGTAACTTGCTCAAGGCCACACAGCTTAGAAGAGACCGAGTCAGGGTCTAAACCCAGGTCTGTTCAATTCCAAAATCCCAGCTCTTAAAAATGACACAACTCAAGGGAAGCGAGAATACAATTTAGTGGATACTTTGATGGGGTGAGATTAAGAGGCTGTGTGGGCACAGAGAAGGCACTCTGAGTCCAGCCTGGGTGAGAGGAGGTAGTCTGGGAAGGCTCCCAGGAGGAAGTGACACTAGATTAAAAGAAGAGCTTATCATCCAACAGGAGACACAGACACTACTAATAACAGTCAACGCTGGCAGAGAACTGCAGTCAGTCTCCAGGACGGCCACCCGGGATCCTCCCCCACAATATCCTGATATTCACGCCCTAGGAGGGCCCCTTCCCCACGGAATAGGCCGACCCGTGTGACCAACAGGTACTACAGAAATGACAGAGTGTGATTTCTGAGACCAGATCATAAAAGAGCTTCATTAGAGCTTAGAGCTTCAACCCTGCTCTCTCTTGGAGCGTCCACTGCGGGGGAAGCAGCCGCCATGTCATGAGGACACTCAAGCCACCCTCTGCGGGAGCCACAGCGGGAGTCAAGTCACCGTCTCGCGGGGGATCCTCATCCTGCAGCCCCAGTCAGGCGTCAGATGACAGCATCGCCAGCTGACACCTTCACTGTAACCTCATAAGAGACTCTGAGTCAGAACCACCCAGATGAATCACTCTCAATTTCTGACCCACAGGAACTGCGAGGAAATAAGTGATTATTATTGTTGTTCTAAGCCACGAAGTTTTGCGGTAATTCGTAACAGCATAGATAACTGATACAAGAATTTACTCAGTTTTTTTTATAAATGAGCTCACCTAACCCTGAAGTAGGTACTATCATCATCTCCATTGAATACCTAAGGAAACTGAGGCACCGAGCACAACTGCCTCGGCCAAAGACAAAACCAGTGTGAGAGGAAACGAGGATTTGCACTTGAACCCCAGAGTCTCGCTTCATAACCACCAGGCTACAGCTGCCAGCGTCGCTGCGGTACACTTCGTTCATTCACTCATTCATTCAAAATATATGTAGTTGCTGCTGCGTGCCAGACACCATGCTAGGTTCTAGGAAAACAAGACAAAGCCCCTGTGTTTCACGGCACCCACATTCTAGGAGGAGAGAAAGCTACGAAAGGAAACAATCCAGCCAGGTGACTTCTTCAGATGGTGGTAAGTGCTTTTGAAGGCATAAGCAAGGTGACTGGGCAGGGGGAAGGAAGTGGGGGCATTCCCCCAGACAGGATGGCCCCAGAGGGCTGCCTCTCTGACTATGGCATTTGAGCAGAGACCTAAGAGGAGGAGGAAGAGGTTGCCATATGAAGATCCGAGAGAAGAGTAATATAGGCAAAGAGAACAGCAGATGCAAAGGCCCCGAGGCAGAAATGATCTTGGTATGTTAGAGGAATGGGAAGGCAGCCAGTGTAGCTGGAGCAGGACAGGCTGAAGGAGGGTCGTAGGTGATGAGGGCCTGGACGGGGGGCTGGGTTGAATTCCTAGGCCTTTTTGGCCTCCATGAAGAGCCTAGAGTTTATTTTCAGAGCAGTGAGAAGCCACTGGAAAGTTTCAATTAAGCAGAGAAGTGATCTGTGTTATCACTTAGGATTCTTTAAACCAGACCTCCTTTGTCTTCTGTCCACCATCCTACCCCTCCCCAACTGTCATTCCGTGATGCCCATACAACAGGCCACTGTTTACTAGGTGCTACAAAGTTACAAACACGGTCCCATGTGAGCCTCCCACGAATGTTGATGGGTATAAGGTCAAAGAATATCACCTGTCCAAGGCGCAGGGGAGACCTCTTAGTTAGAGGGGCCAGTTATAGCACTCATAAAAAGACGTTTAGAGGGTCCCCTTCGACATCCAGTAAAGATCCAAGAAACATAAATCTCACACCCTCTATACGGGAAACAGAGAGGCTGGCATCTTCAATGTCATGGATTGTGCTAAATTAAGACAAATAGAAACCGACTAGAAAAATACTCGAATGGCTATTACTGAAAGGGAGAAATTGAGCTGATGACAGCAGTTTTAATATTGAGCTCAGAATTAATTTGCTTTGAACCCAGCCTGACTTTTCTGATTCCTGAGCACTTTTCCAGGGTTTGAGTCTCTTCTAAATTTTTTTTCCTTCTAGACATTGAGAACAATGCAATCAGAAGGGCCCAATGCCCAGATCTGCATTCATGTTTTACTACAAATCCTTAGTTTTGTTAAATTTCAGTTCCCAAACTGAAATAGAGAAAACGTTGCAAATAAAAGTCACAGCAGGGTCTTGTGTTTTGCTCAGGACAGACACAAGATTAAAATGCTCTAAGGAGGCCCGCCTGTGTGCTGGCAACTTTTCTATCTTTACGGGGTGACGGTTGTACATCTTTACGTAAAAATTCATGGAGCTGGACGCTTTACTGAAAGTTCTACCCAATAAAAAAGAAAAAAAAAATTATGATGTTTGCCAGGCTTCCGTTTACTGTGCCTTTCTATGTTCAGTCCCAGGCACTGTACTGGACACTTCACAGGACTCTCAGCTAATCCCATCGCCATCCTATTCCCATTTTAACTGTCGCAGAGTCCGAAGCTCAGAGAAGGCAAGCCGCTTACCACAGGTCACACAGCAACGAACAGCCGAGGCAGAATTCGGTTTCCAGTCGGTCTAATTGTAAAGCCCGAAAGGTCTGGGGGGCAGGTTTCTCCTAGCAGAACGTTAGGACCGACGGGGCTCCCATACTCTTTCCATTTCACCGATAAGGTAATTCAGAGCCTGGCCCGGGATCCCTCGGTCGACGATGGAAGGCGAGCCCGCCGCGGCCCGGACTGCCATGCCAGTGCCCCTTTGGCCCGGCCCGCTCCCTCTGAATTGGGTGAGGATGGGTTGCCGGAGGGAGCAGGGATACGAGAGATCCGCCTTCCCATCCGCTTTCCCCAAAGCCGCGCGCCCCGCGCGCCGCCCCCGCCGCCCTACCTTGGGGGGTGCCCGGCCGCCTGCCGGGCCTGCCGGGCGGGAGCGCACTGGCGCCCGCCTCGCTCCTGACCGCGCCCGCGCCCCGCGCCGCCGCCGCCGCCGCCTGCCGGCCTCCCCTCCCGCAGCCGGGATTCCAGGTTCCGGAGCCGACGTCACAGAGGCCGGGGCGGGGCGCCGAGGTGGCCCTTCCCACGCCCGCCGCGCGCGGGACCACCCGGGAGATCGCAGGGACCCGGGAAGGCTCCATCCAGCGGCGGCGACGAGGAGCGACCTCCTTACTAAAATGCAAAAAAATAACAATACCAAAAAGAGCCAGGGAGCTTTCATTCTATTTTATAGAACGGAGGCTACGCTGATTCAAAATTTAAAAAAATTAATTAATTAGCAGTGAGGTATGATGACGCCACTGCACCCTAGCCCGGGCAACACAGTGACACTCAGTCTCAAAAAAGGAAAAATAATAAAAATTTAACTAAAAAACCCCAAGTCCCTCAACAAGTGTATCTAGTAAGATGCAATTTAGGAACAAAAAGAAAACAAAAATATGTATTTGTACATGTTTGTAAATGCCTAAGCCATCTCATTAGAGGGTGCAAGAAACCGGGTGCCAGGGGTTGCCTTGGGTGCAGAGCCGGGGGGTGGGGTGGTTGAAGGGAAGATTTGCACCACAGGAGCGTTTGTCTCTTTAAAATTTTGCAGTATATCCTCGTTTCGTCTCGGCCTCTATACATCTACCCGTGTGCAGTTGAAAACATAAAATTAAAAGTTATTGCAAAATATAAATAAAAGATTAAATAAATCGATAAATGGGAACATGTAGATCAATCTCCCGTGCAGAATTCCAAATGACTTCCGTAGATGCTTCTAGAAGGGGGCGCGTCACTCCCCACACGTCATGCACGTAATGAAATCCTGCCAAAGAGTAGACTATGGAAGGCGGTGGGGTTGGTAAAACTTTACAGTGGATAACACCTGGCAAACATCGTCTCAGACAGGTGATCGAGATTAGCATCAACGAAGGTAAGTCACGTGGAGAGGGCGCACCCTTGATAGGGTGTGACGGCAACGGAGTTACCTCTGCGGTCCTCCCAAACCTGGGATCCCGGTCGAATCGTGTGAAAAATATCAGCCAATCCTCAGCTGACGGGCATTCTACAGAACACCCGATCAGTGATCCTCAAAACCGCCAAGGTCATTAGAAAAAAGAAAAGTCTTTGGCAAGTGACATTGTCAAAAAAAAAAAAAAGAAAGAAAAGAAAAAAGAAGCCTGAGACACTGTCACAGCCAAGAGGAGACTTGAAGGAAGTGGCAGCAGAGGAAGAAGGCAGGCAGGTGCACACACGGGTCAGGCAGAGGTGTGAGGACAGAAAGCAGAGCGGAGTTCCTGAACCCACGGATTGCTTTATTTCAAGGGGAGACAGGCGTCTCCCCACATCGCCCCCTAGCGCCTCCTTCAATCCTAGCGCTTTATTTTTATTAATACTTGTTTTTGTCTATTTCCCACACTAGAATATAAGCTTGGCGAGGGCTCTCTTTTATTATTAGGGGTATAACAACGACAATGACTGCCACTTATTGAGAACTTACTCTATATCAAACTTTGTCATGTGTCACTTCATTTAACCTTCATCCTCCCTAAGAGGCCAGGAGGAACCTTCGATCTCACGTTGCAGAGGACAGAACTGTGGCTCAGAGGATCAGAGTGGCTCACCTAACCCAGCACCACGGCCTCTGCCAGCCAAAGCCTGCCTCCTGACTATCGCCCTGTCTTGTCTAAGTCAGGTCCACCAGCACTCAGAGCCAACCTCTCAGAAAAGGAGATCTGATCTTGTCATTTTCCTGCTTAACCCATGGTTTCCTCTGGCTGCTTAGAATCCATACTTACCCTTCTTATGTGTTGACCAGGCTTGGGAGGATCCACCCAGCCCCATCTCCTACCAGCTCCTGCTGGCTGGCCTCCTCTCTGCCCCTTGGAAACACCTGGCATGCTCCTGCCTTTGGGCTTTCACACTTGCTGTCTCCCCCTCCCTGGAACTTGCACCTCATGCTCCCCCCCTCATTCCATCTGCTTCTCCCTTCACACAGCAAAGATGGACACGTCGCAGCCCTAAGATTACATAAACCTTGCAAAGACGGACTAGAGGTCTCTGAGTTGAAATTCTCAAATCCCAGGAGGGAAGAGTCTGACATACTTAAGTCAAGAATAAATTCCTAGGGCAGGTGTGGTGGCTCATGCCTGTAATCCTGGTACTCTGGGAGTCCAAGGTGAGAGGATCACTTGAGGCCAGGAGTTCATGACCAGCCTGAGCAAGAGCAAGACCCCGTTTCTACAAAAAATAGAAAACTTAGCCGGATGTGGTGGCACACGCCTATAGTCCCAGCTACTCGGGAGGCTGAGGCAGGAGGATAGCTTGAGTTCAGGAGTTTGAGGCTGCAGTGGGCTATGATGATGCCACTGCACTCTAACCGGGTGACAGAGTGAGACTCTGTCTCAATAAATAAATAAATAAATAAATTCCTGGCCCCATCAACCGTGGCCTCAGTGCTGACTATCCTGGAAACAGGGCTCCTGAGGCATCCTGCTTCCTTGTCCCTTCGTCCCACCCCCACTAACTGTCACTCTCCACGTTGTCTACAACAGAAATGCTTTGCAAACTGTGAACCTCTAAAGAAATGTTAATGCAGTAGCTGTGGCTGTGTAAGACTTGTAAATATGGGGCTGCAAAGCCAAAGAGGGCTGTGGACACACCAAAGAAGAGTTTTGTTCCTCTTCTCCCAGTACTTCTGCCACCAATTGTGTGGGTTTTTTTTTTTTTTTCCCCACACCAACCAGTTCTCTAACTCTACTGACACACCTGGGTGTCCTACAATTCAATTCAGTTCTGACACTCCCTACCTGCAGTTAGTGTCAAACTCCACAGATGAAGGGCTCAGTCCCAAAAGAATGGCCCCACTTCAGGTGCCAGTTGCAAGTGATGGGTCCTCAGGGGACCCACAACTTCTGCCCAACTTGGCTACAAATTGGCGGTTTCCATGACGTCCTCTTTGTGTTTGATTATTTATTATAATAGCTCACAAAGCTCAGGGAAACATTTTAATTACATTTACTGGTTTTTATAAAGGATACGAAGGAACAGGCAGATGAAGAGATGCACGGCACAGGGCGAGGTATGCGGAAGGGGCGTGGGGCTTCCATGCCCTCTCCGGGAGCACCACCCTAGAAGCACCTCGCATGCTCCCTAACCCGGAAGCTCTCCAAACACTGCTGTTTAGGGTTTTTGTGGAGGTTCCATTACATAGGCATGATTGGTTAAAATCAGTAGCCATTGGTGATTGAAGTCAATCTCCAGCCCTTCTCTTCTCTCCAGAGGTCAAGGGTGAGGTTGAAAGTTTCAACTCTCTAATCACATCTTTGGTTCCTTTGGCAACCGGCCACCATCCTGACACTGTCTAGGGGCCTCAGCCACCAGTCGTCTCATTAATTACAAAATGACGTCTTATCACTGGAGATAACAAAGGTCTTAAAATTTGTGTCAGGAACCAGGAACTAAGACTGAATAGTATAATAAAAGATGTTCCTATCACTGTTATCACTCAGGAAATTACGAGGGTTCTAGGAGCTCTGTGCCAGGAACTGAGGGCAGAAACCAAATATTTACATATGTATGTAATGCACACATACCAATAGACACATGGACATCATTTTAGTTCTTTTATAGCAAAATAATTAACCGATGTCTTTGCTTCTCTGAATCTTCATGGAATAATTTGAGTTTGCTGTTGTTTACTTATTTTGGCTTTTTTTTTGGATAGAGTCTCACTCTGTTGTCCAGGCTAGGGTGCGGTGGCACAATCATAGCTCACTGTAACCTCAAAACTCCTGGGCTCAAGTGAGCCTCCCACCTCAGCCTCCCGAGTAGCTGGGACTATAGCCATGCACCACCACGCTTGGCTAATTTTTAAACTTTTTTTGCAGAGACAGGGTCTCACTGTGTCACCCAGGCTGGTCTCAAACTCCTGGCCTCCAGCATTTGTTCGTTTGTTTGTTTGTTCCTTTTACCCATTTTGGCGGTGTGCCTAAACCCTTTGGCAAAATGTTTTCCTCAGCTTCCAATACTTTCCCCGACCTACCCTAAAGCTCTGGTACGTGCTGATGGATGAATGTTGCTGTAAAGACCGCAGCTCTTTTATTCGCCAGCAATGATGGCAAGTGCCAGTTGGGCAACTAGCCTGAAGTGCTGAGTCTAGGTTAGTTCCCTTTCCCTAGTCTGGGTTAGTTTCCTTTCCGTAGTCTAGGTTAGCATCCTTTTCTGCCACTTTACCTCGGTAAGGAGTGCCCACAAGGGGGCGCAAGCGAACAGGTGCGAGCGGCTTACAGCCCGGGGCAGAGCGCAGCTCTCGCCCACGGAGGCTCGGGGCCCCCCTTTGTATGGGTTGCAAGCATCTCTGCAGTGTGTAAACACCATGCTCTCAGGAGGGGGTACGATGAAACTGTCTTGGTTATAATGAGTGCCCCAGGGAGTGGCCAGAGCTCTACTGTGCCTCTGGGGAACCTGCCTTCTGGTTGCTATGGAATTTTCACGGCCACTCTCTTCCCAAAAGCACTGAGTGAAATCCCATTCGTGACAAGGAGCCTTAGTTCTCACCAACTTAGAAATAGATGGTGTCATATTTTCCCATCTTTTCCTATCAGTTTAGCTGAAGAGATCTGGAAAGAAACAGGGCCACTCAAAAAATGCTTGATTGAACACAAAGAAACATACTTACACTAAAAAAAAGAAAATTTTTTAAGCAAGCTAATTGCGATGTTCCAGATCTTATTTCATCCAATGCTTAGAACCCACCCTATGAGGTAGGTACTATTATTATCCCTATTTGGATGAATGAGAAAATGGAGACACAGGTAGAGCTAGCAACTTTCCCAATGTCACACAGCTAGCAAATGCTAGAAGCAGATTTCAAAGTCTTTTCTGTCCAAACTCCACAGTTTGTGCATCTAACCGTTGCACACACAGCCTTTGTGCTTGAGATAAAGACATGGTTGAATCGCGTCTTGATTACTGTACCCAAGAGGTGGCAGTGGACTTGGTAAGTGGTTCGATTCTGGACATAATTTGAAGATTGAACCACCAGGGTGTGCTGACAGAGCAGATATGAGGAGTAACAACAGGAGGTGCACCAGGATTTCTCTAAGATTTTGAACTAAGCAACCAGCTGGAAGGATGGAGCTGCCATTTCTTGGGTGGGAGATTGTGGAAGGGCAGGTTAGAAGAGGAGGCAATTTTAGCCTTGTTAGATTTGGGATGTATCCTACTTTGAAGTGGGGTGATGGATTCTGATCTTGCAAAGTCACATTGCAAAAGGGTATGCTTACAGGGATGGTAGGAATTTGTGGCCATTTTGCAATAAATATATCATATGAATATATCATAGCATGTAAAGTGATCAGCATAGTTATTAGCATGTAATTCAATTTTATTTTATTTAATAAGCACTTATATATCCCCTATGTGTGGCAGACTGTATATATATCATATTATGTATGCCACTTATTAGATCCTCACCGCAGCCCAGTGTGGCAGATGCTATTATGGTCCCTGTTTTACAGATGAGGAGACCGAGGCACAGAGATTAAGTCATTTGCCTAAGATAAAAGAGCTGGTAAGGATACAGCAGAACTGGAATTCAAACTCAAGTAGCCTCTGCAGAGGCTTCAGAACCCCCGCCCTTAACTACTATGTAAATGAAATAATTAATTAATTGAATTATTTTTCAGTACATGTTGGCTGTCATTGTCATCATTATCATTGATTCCATTCACAAAGCAGAAAAGTTCAACTGGGCAGAGAACTGCACTATATTCAATAAATTTAGATTTGCCATGCGAAACCTCCTCCCCCCGCCTCCCCCCCACCTCCCGGTTTAACTCTGACCCAGATGCCCGTGGAAGCATCATTTCCTTAGGGAAACCTTCCCTGACACCCAGGAAGTCCCCTCAGTTGTGAATTCTTACAGCAGCACATACCCTTCCTTGGTTGCAATAATCACAATTACATTGAGGTCATTGTAATGCCATAATGACAAATTAAAAATTGTGGTAAAAATACATCACATTAAATTTACCACCTTACTTATGTTTAAGTGTATAATTCAGTAGTGTAAGGTTATGTTCACACTGTTGTGCAACAACACTCTAGAACTCTTTCATCTTGCAAAATTGAAATATGAATATGTTTATTAAACACGAATTCTCCCTCATCCCTCCCTCAAGCCCTTGGCAATTACCTCTACCTCTTTGGTTTTTTTTTTTTTTTAAACGGGGCGGGGGGTCTCACTCTGTCACCCAGGCTGGAGGGCGGCGGCGCAATCATAGCTTGTTGCAGCTTCAAACTCCTGAGCTCAAGCGACCCTCCTGCCTCAAGCTCCCTAGTAGCTCCCTGGTAGGCAAATTACTTAATCTCTGTACCTCAGTCTCCTCATCTGTAAAATGGGGACCATAATAGGATCTGCCACATTGGGCTGCAGTGAGGATCTAATGAGTGGCATATATAATATTATATGTATACAGTGTCTGCCACACATAAGGGTTATATAAGTGCTTATTAAATAAAATAAAATTTGATTACATGCTAATAACATGCTACTGGCCCGGCTCTACTTACTGTTTCTGTGATTTTTTGTAAACTTCTATGCACTGGGGATTTCTATGATTTTGATTGCTTTAGATACTTCATATGAGTGGAATCATACAGTATCTGTCCTTTTGTGACTAGCTGGTTTGGCTAAACATAAGATTCTCGAGAGTCATTTATTTTGTAGCATGTAACAGGATTTCCTTCTTTTCTAAGGTTGCAAAATATTCCATTGTACTATATAACCACGTTTGCATGCTTCTAACTCTTGCTGTTGTGAATAATGCTGCAACGAGCATGGGTGTGCAAATATCATTTTGAGAACCTGCTTTGAATGTTTCTGGATGTAGACCCGGAAGTGAATCATATGGAAAATCTACTTTTAATTTTTTGAGGAAGCTTCATACTGTTTTCCACAGGGCTGCACCAATTTTACCAATGCCCACCAGCAGAGCACAATTTCTCCAAATTCCCGCCGACATATATACGTGTTTTTTTTGATAGTGGGCATCCTAATAAATTTAAGGTGACATCTCGTGGTGGTTTTGATTTGCATTTATCTTATGATCGGTGGCGATCATCTCTCTCACCGTTAGATGATGTGGCTGGCGGCCATGGTTTGGAGCGTGCAGCCCCAGCCCGCGCGCCTCTGGGTCCTCTGGGAGCCCGCAGCCCCCTGGCGGGCGCGCGGCATCTGGTGCGCGCCGGGCTCGGTTCGCTCTCTGGGTGGAAAGAATGAATGCAGACTCGGCCGTGAATAGAGGTCTCGGATGCCAGCAGGTGTCCTACCCGAGCGCTCAGGAACTCGGCTCAATGCCCAGAAGAAAGCGACCGGCCCTCCAGGCAGGAAGTCCGGCTCCCGCGCCAGGGCGCGCCGCCCGCGGGCTGCCCAGGACCCCGGTGGCCCACGCGAACGGCGGGCGAGCGCAGGCGGCGGCGGCCGGAGCGCCAGGCGCAGGGGACGCGAACGCGGGCTCGGAGGTGAGGCCGGGACCCGGGCCCGCGCTGGGGCTGTCAGCCGAGAAGGGGCAACGTGGCGGAGCCCCAACCTGGGTTCCAAGAGGGGATCGGTGGGAAGAACTGGCCGCCCAGGCGGGGCGTGTCCCCGAAGCGGAGCAGCGGCGGGGTGGCCAGGTGCGGCAGCCGTGGCGGGGGAGCGGGAGCAGGCGGAGTGGGGTACCGGCATGGAGGGAGAGCCACCGCGGCGGGAATCGGGGAGCGGTGGATTAGTCCTCTGCGTTAAGAAAGCTTCTGAGGAATGCTCACAGTCCGCAGCCTTGACCCCTGCAGCCCGCCCCACAGCTGCAAGAAGCAAAGAATAATCGTTCCATTTCTCGGATTTTTATTCGACCGTGCCCGACCCGGTGAGCTTTTCTTCTGTAGGCGACGTGGGTCAGAGCGCCCGGCTTTGAAATCGCAGTGTTTGTGCGCCGTGCACCTCTGGACAAGTTACTTACCCTCTCTGGGCTCCAGTTTCCATTTCTGTAAAAAAGAGCTAAAAATAGGACTTCCCTTATAAGTGTTCTGTGAGCCTTTTATGTGCTGAGGACCCAAAAAGTGTTTCCTGAATGTTAGGTGTTATTTTCCCTGGGATAATCTCTTGAGATGGGGTCTCCTGGCCCCATTTTACCCACAGAAGATGTGGGCTGAGACAAGTAAAGTAACTTGCCCACAGCAATTAAATGGAATCTGCAGGATTTGAACCCAGGAAGTCAAATTTCAGACACGGGACATTAACGTCCAATCCAGGTGCCACCATTTCCCAGAAGGATGAACTTGGGTCAGCTGCTTTCTGAGGCTCCCTTTTCCCTACCTGTGAAACAGGTACAATACTGCTACCTATCCTATGGGGTCGTGAGGACTGGCTGAGCTAACACACATAAGTGCTTCCCTACTAGTGTGTGTGTGTGCGCGCGCGCATGCCAGAAAAGGATTTGTTTTTCCTGTTTTGTTTGCGGACACATCCCCAGTGCCTGGCACACAGTAGATGCTCTATAAATACTTGCTGAATCAGTAAGGAGCACATACTACCTTTTATCCTTCCAGAAACCCCTGCCAGTCCCAGACTACTGAGGAGGAGACTGAGGTTCAGGGAGGTTGGATACTTGCCCCATGTTACCTGGGTGGTCGGTAGAAGAATCACCATTTGAATCCATGTCTATTTGATCATAAAGTCCGTGTGGTCTTGATGCACAATGCAGGTCCATCACCTCCTGGCAGAGCGAACATGGCAGTTATTTGACTCCTCCGTGCCTCAGTTTCCTTATCTGTAAAAGGAGGACAATAGTGGTACCTACCCCACATGGTTTTTGTGGGAATTAAGTGAAGACGAAATGCTCAGAAGGGCGCCTGGCACTTAGCAGATAGTCAATCAACATTAGCTATAGTAAAGGCTGTGACCGCCTGCTACGAGAGCAGGGATGGCACAGCAGGTGTGTCCGCTTCGAGCAGGCAGAGGGAAGTGTGGGATGGCAGGAGCCAAGGTGACAAAGAGCTTCCCACAGAACCAGGCCCCCTGTTTGCCCCCTGGGAAATTCCGGAGAAGCCTCTTGTACTCTCTGCAGAGGGCGGGTTGTTACCCCATGTTCACACTCTTCATCTAGGGCACTGAGAGGCTGTCTGGAGGACCCGCTACTCTTGTTATACAAAGAGGGCACGATGTCCTCTCCGCCTCAGTTCACTCCAGCCTGCGGCAGGTGAGGCTTTGGGAGGAGGATTTCAGGTGGGAAGGACAGTTGTGGAGTGGTTATTCCAGCCAGACCTGGGTTCAAATATTAGCTCTGAGTGATGCCCAGCTCTGGGACTTCAGCAAGTTGCCTTCCAGAGCCTCAGAATGGGGACAGTAATAGGACTTCCTAGGGTTGTTGGAGAGATAATCTGAATTCGTGTCTAGAAAGCATTTAGCACAGCGTCTGGCACGTAATCAATGACAGCTATTATTGTTCCTATTAGTTGATGCTTGGGGCTCCTTTCTCCATTCCTGGCCATAGGACCTGTTGCTGTGCAGGTAGAACTCTCCGGGGAGGAGTGAACGAAGCACCCCCTCGAGCCCTTCTCATCTAGACGGGCTTCCAGAAGTCTCCACTTGTCGAATCCTTGGAGAGTTTTGTGTTCTGATAGCACAAGTGCAGCCCTTGAAAGAGCCAGGGCAGTTTCTAGGGACAGTAAAGCTGGCATGGAACGGGAAGGACACTGCTCTCCTCTCAGGACACTGCGTCCTTTAATATGGGCACTTGGTGCGAGGGAGGGAAACTAGCCTTTTAATATAATCATAGTCACTAACGTCTGTTCTGCTTCCTACGTGCCAGGCATTGTGCTAAGCCCCAGCTCTAGTCATCTATAGAACTTGGGTTCAAATCCTGCCACTGCCACTTCCGAGTCGTGTGACATTGGGCCAAATTAATTAACCTTTCTGTGCTTCAAATGACTCATCTGTAAACTGGGATAATTATAATAGTACCTAATTCATAGGGCCGCTGCAAGGATTAAACACAACATATATATGGTGATCAGAACAAAGTAATGATAAATGTTGGCCATTTATATGTTAATGTTATAATTATCTCTGTTTTACAGCTGGGGAAACTGAGGCAGGCTCAGGGGAAATTAATAATCTGCCCAGTGACACAGAACTGTCCTCCTCTTGCATTTCTTTCCATTTCCATTTTAATTCACACCTCCCTAATTCCACACCGGGTTCACTCATCTGCCCCTAGCTAGGATTCCTGCTCCCTGTGTCTGGGGCTCCCAGTATCT
>NW_012148285.1:12347038-12356297 GCF_000956105.1 Propithecus coquereli | reverse complement strand
GATAATCACTGTTTTAAATTTCATGTATGTTGCTCCAGGTTTCTCCCCCTCCCCCTGGATATGGTAATGGAGATTATTTTAGCTTGTCTTTAACAAATATGGAATCATACTGTCCAAATTGGATGCAACTCACAGGAGAAAACTTTCAAGATTTAACCTATTTTTTGAAAACGCTACACTGCCACATGGTATAAAATCCAAAGGATGTCTAAGCAAATATTGAAAAATCTCTCTCTCCATATCTGTCCCCAGCCACCAGTTCCTCACTCCAGAAGTGACCACTGTTGCCAATTTATAGCCCACCTGCAGACAAAGCAAGAACCACATAACTATAGTTTGTAGGGCAGAATATATGTGTCATGAACTGAAATACGTAAAAATATGGTATGGTTTCTAGAAGGGGAGAAATGGAGGGGGAGAAAACCGTACTACAGAAAATAGTGAGGTGCTCATTTCCTTGTCTTATGCAATGGGGAGTCAGAAGTCGCTGTCCAAAGTTCATGGAACTTTGTAACATTTATAGCAGTGGTTCCCGCCTGTGGACAATTTCCCCTATTCCCGAAAGGATATTTGCCTATTCCTGAAGTCATTTTTGGTTGTCGTAACTTGCAGGTAGGGTGGAGTTGGGTGTCCTAGTGGCGTTTAGTGGGGATCCTGCCAAACATCCTACGATGCACAGAACAGTGCCCCCACAACAGACGGCTGTCTGTCCTGACTTACAGCTACGACAGGATCAAAATTACTACTTTGTCCTTGCCTCAAGCCCTTTTGACTCAGTTCCACGCTGATTGGCAGGCAGAGCCCTGCGACCCAGGTGTTCCTGGAGTCACACGCTACCGGGTACTGTCCTTCCATCCCAGGGAGAACCAAACTATCTTCTTGGAGACCACCACTCACCTCCTCTCATTTCCTCTGATCGTACAATTTATAACTCAAATCTCTGCCACAGGAGAAAGTTCGATTTCTCCTTTGGAAAGATACTAGTTTGCATGTATTGGGGGTGCGAATACATCAAAGATTGGGAACAGTAACTGCAGGCCCCCAATTCTTCTTGTGAATTATAGAAATGGGGCTTTCTTTTTTTTCTTTTCAATGATAGTCACCCAGATTCAAATGCCATAGGAAACAATCTTATTTGTTCTGGCATTCGAAAAAGTACAGAAATCTTACCCAGCCCTGGATTGTCTACTTTTTTCTTTCTTTCTATATGAATACAAAGCCTCCTTCCCAGAAATAACCCTTTGTGGAGGATTAGCATTGCATTAGTTGGGGTTTATCTCTGGGAACTTGAGTCTTTGGTGGCTAGAAACAACCTGAACAGCAAAATAGTCCAGTCTTTCTCCAATGTTAGCTCATGCAGCCCCTATCAACACTCTGAGAAGGCAGAGTATATTGTTCCCAATCTACAGATTTGGGGGGGTGAAACTGAGGCTCAGACAGGTGGAGGCATTAGAGTCTTAGAGTGCTAGAGTCAGGATTCGAATCCAAGTCCACTGTCTTGAAATGTTGCCTGGTTTCACACTGCCTGTTTTTTACATCTGGAAGGGACATGCCATTGGTGATCATAATTATGGAGTTAAACCTGTGCAGTCAGAATGTTGCCCCAGGGGATGTATCTGCAGAACAAAGTGGCCAGTGCCTACGGGTGTCTAGAGGAGCGTCCTGTTCCAGAAAAATGCACGTTGGGTAAATGAATTCAAGTAGTCTCTTCCCACACCACTTCTTTCTCTGGGGTAAAAAAATAGAACAAATCTACTTACTTCCTTTTTTCTCTCTCTCTTTTTTTTTTGAGACAGAGTCTTGCTCTGTCGCCCGGGCTAGAGTACCGTGGCTTCAGCCTAACTCACAGTAACCTCAAACTCCTGGGCTCAAGCGATCCTCCTGCCTCAGCCTCCCGAGTAGCTGGGACTATAGGCATGCGCCACCATGCCCGGCTAATTTTTTCTATATATTTTTAGTTGTCCAGATCATTTCTTTCTATTTTTTAGTAGAGACGGGGGTCTCACTCTTGCTCAGGCTGGTCTTGAACTCCTGCCCTTGAGTGATCCACCCGCCTCGGCCTCCCAGAGTGCTAGGATTACAGGCATGAGCCACCGCGCCCGGCCTACTTACTTCCTAATGGTGTCCAATAAACAAATAAAACCTCTAGAAAGCACTTTGCTCTTTTCATTGAGCTGATGCCAAAAGAATATTGATGAGAGGGAGGGGCTGGGCTACAGGAAGAAAGAAATGCAGAATTTAGGACCTGAGTTGGGCCTTGATCTTTGTACCCAGTGCACAGAGGCCATAGCCGTGGTTGTGATGTTGAGTGTGGAAGACTGATTTGCATTTTAATCAGGTGGGACCCGATTATTCACTGGCCATTCATTGCCCGGCAAGGAAAGAGATGATAACCAGGGTAGCATAAAATTGCAATAAGCTGGGCAAACAACCCTTCCCCAGGAGCTGGGTGGCACCCAGCCCAGTGGTGTGACCAAGACAGCAAGGTCTCTGCTGTGTTCATGGGGACACAGCAGAGAAGCGGAAAAAGATGGGCCTTACGGGTTAGTGTAAAAAACAAAAGGAGGATTCTCTGTCTGTCTCCCTGGCTTTGGACCACAGAGCACAGATAAATCTCATCTGGATCTTTCTACAGGACTGACGGCAGGTAAAACAGCATGCTTTGAAGGAAGGGACAGAAACTGAGGCTGTCCTGTTGCTTGTCATCAGATGCAGGAACAGAATAGATGCACAATAAATATCTGTTACAGCAGCAGTCCCCAACCTTTTTGGCACCAGGAACTGTTTTCGTGGAAGACAGTTTTTCCACCGACTGGGGAGGAGGGGTATGGTTTCGGGATGATTCCAGTGCGTTACATTTATTGTGCACTTTGTTTCTATTATCATTACACTGTAATACATAATGAAATAATTATACAACTCAACATAGGCTGGGGAGCCCTGCGTTAGAGGAAAGAAGGACTCTGGGGAAGTGAGAGGCGAGACAGTGTGCTGATGATGAGAGCAAGCCCTGGGGCTTGGGTTGGAATCTGGGCTTCCCTGGCCTAACTGTGAGACTCTGTGTGAGCTCTTGTACCTTTCTGGCCTTGGTTTCCTTGGCTGTAGAATGGGGAGTATGCTGACAACTCCCATCTCCACGGTTGGTTATCAGAGCTAATAAGAAAATATGGTGCACTATAAATACTCAATAAATGTTACCTCTGCGTTCTTCTCCTCCTCCTCTTCCTTCTCATCCTTCTCTGCTTCCTCTGATGACAATGATGCTGATGATGGTGATAATCAAACTTCAGGGTCTGCAGTCAAAGAGGCATGGGTTTGAATCCCATTCTTCCCCTGGTTAGCTGTGTGACCTTGGGTAAGTTACTTAACCTCTCTGGGCCTCAATGTAATCATCATAAAATAGGCATAATAATACCTCCCCATAAAGTTGTTTGAGGATTCAACTGCTAATGAATGTGACAGGCATAACTCCATGCCTGGCACTCACATAATCACTCAATGAATGATGCTGTCTTTATGCTTATTATTTTTGTTGCTGCTGTTGTTTGACTAGATTCCTTCTGCACTGGAGAGGAGAAGAAAAGCTCAGTGCAGATGAATGTCAAAAGGGGGGTTATAGTCATGTTTTGCCAGGAAAGGTCCTCTCTCCAGAAGACAAGGTCGGGTTGAAAGTATAAAAGTTCAACGAATCACTTGTTGAATTCTATTTGCTAAAATTTCTAGCAATGGGGCGTCAGGAGGTGATTATATTATTGCTCAGGTGGTTTCCGGCCACCTAAGGTTCAGTGTTCCCAGCAATAAACCCCAGTTGCTGGAATGCTAATCATTAGGTGGGGTCATTTCTGCGAAGGATTCATAGGAAAAGAAATATCTATAGGGAAAGAAATACTATTTCCTTGTTTTCACAAATGCCAGAACAAACAAGTTCCTATGGCATTAGAATCTGGGTATCATTTAAAAGGAAAAAAAAATCCTATTTCTATAATTCACAAGAAGAATTGGGAGCCTGTAATTACAATTCCCAACGTTTGATGTATTAGAGCCCACATTAATGGCAAAATAGTGGCTTTGCAAAGGAGAAATGGAATTTTCTCCTGTGGGAGAGACTTGAGTAATAAAGTATATGACCAGAGGAAAGGCCTTAAAGTGAGAGGAGGTGGGTGGTGGTCTCCAAGAAGAAGGTTTGCTTTGTGCTAAAAACTGTCATTCGTGGGGTGAGATGGCAGTGCTTGGCAGAGTGGGACTCACAGAACACCTGGATCGCAGAGCTCTGCCTGCCAATCCGTGTGGAACTGAGCCACATGGGTTTGAGGCAAAAACAGAGCAGTCATTTTGATCCTGTCTTTATTGAAAATGTTCCTCATGGATTCTGTTGCATTTATTTTTATTTTTTAAAATGTTGCATTAAAATATTATTTATCTTGATTACTGGGATTTGGGGCTCCCTTTATTATTATTATTTTATTAAAAAGTCACTAATTTTAAAAGTTTTTTTTTTTTGAGACAGTCTCACTCTGTTGCCCATGCTAGAATGCAGTGGTGTCATCATAGCTCACAGCAACCTCAAACTCCTGGGCTCAAGCGATCCTCCTGCCTCAGCCTCCCGAGTAGCTGGGACTACAGGCATGCACCACCATGCCCGGCTAATTTTTTCTATATATTTTTACTTGTCCAGATAATTTCTTTCTATTTTTTAGTAGAGACGGGGTCTCGCTCTTGCTCAGGCTGGTCTTGAACTCCTGACCTTGAGTGATCCACCCGCCTCGGCCTCCCAGAGTGCTAGGATTACAGGCGTGAGCTACCGTGCCTGGCCTCAAGCAGCCTCCCCAGTAGCTGGGACTACAGGCACATGCCATCAGGACTAACTATTTGTTTGTTTGTTTGTTTGTAAAGACCAGGTCTGGATATGTTGCCCAGGCTGGTCTTGAACTCCTGGCCTCAAGGGATCCTCCCGCCTTGGTCTCCCAAGCAGTGTCCCTGGCCTCCACCCGCTAGATGACAGTAGCACACACACTCACCCCAGTTGTGACAACCAGAAATTTGCCAGATGTCACCTGGGGGCAAAATCACCCCCCGTTGAGAACCACTGCCTATGATGCGTGTCCTTGCAGTTCCAGGGACCTGGACAACATCTCCTGACTCCTCCCTTCCTAAGATGAGAACATAAGTACCTCCACATTTTCCTCCAGTAAAGTTCTTCCCCCCTCCATTTCCCCACCCCTACAAATTATTTTTTACATATTGTAGTTTATAAACATGTATATTGTGTCTTATAACTACATTGATACGTTTCTTGCATTGTAGGTTGAATATTAGGAAAAAACAGACAGTTTTCTCCCAGTATTCTCTCAACACAGAACTGCTGTGTGATCAGATGTCTGGGTTTTTTCCACACCAGCCAAGTCTCCAACACCAGCTGGGTGCCCCGTAATTTAATTAAATTCTGACACAATCTACCTGGAGTTAGTGTCAGAACCCAGAGGTTAAGGGCTTAGTCCCACAAGACTGCCCCCTGCTTCAGGTGCCAATCGTAAGTCCAGGCCTCTGGAAACTTCTGACTGACCAGCTGTAAAGGAGATGATGCCACGACTCCCGATAGATCATTTACTAGAATGTCTCAGGCAACTCAGGGAAACACTATGCTCACCTGTTATTTAAAGAATATGCTAAACGATACAGGGGAGCAGCCAGATACGGAGGTACAGAGGGTGAGTTCCAGAAAAGCACCAAGTTCAGGAGTTTCTGTCCCCATGGAACAGGGGTGTGTCATACTCCGGGCATGTGGATATGTTCAACCTTGGAGTTCTCTGTCCCCCGCATTGCGAGTTTTTATGGAGGCTTCATCACATAAGCACGATTGATGATTAACTCAGTCTCCAGCCCCTCTGCTGGTCCCGGAGGAGGGAGGGTGGGGCGGAAAGTTCCAAGCTTCTGATCATGGCTTGGTCTTTCTGGTGACCAGACCCTGTCCAGGAGCCCCACAGAGAGAGTCGCCTCACTAGAACAAAAGATATTCCCATCACCCAGGAAATTCCAAGGGATCGAAGACCAAATATTAGAACAAAAGATGCTCCTAGCGCTGCTATGACTTAGGAAATGACAAAGGTTTTAGGAGCTCTATGCCAGGAACCTGAGATAAAGACCAAAGATATATTTCTTATTATAAACCACAATATCACATAGGTGGACTGTAAAAATTGAGAACTAGGGCTTGGCATGGTGGCTGACGCCTATAATCCTAGCACTTTGGGAGGTTCAGGCAAGAGGATCACTTGAGGCCAGGAGTTCTAGACTCCAATCTCTACAAAAAGTAAAAAATTAGCCAGGCGTAGCAGCGCACGTCTGTAGTCCCAGATACTCAGGAAGCTGAGGCAGGAGGATCGCTTGATCCCAGGAGCTTGAGGTCGCAGTGAGCTATGATGACACTGCTGAACTCCAGCCTGAGTGACAGAGCGAGATTCTATCTCAAGACGACAACAACAGCAAAATAGAGCACCAATATACCTGGCTATAAGGCTAAGGTTACGTGCATATTAGGCAAGTTGAGCCCGTAGAAAGGGACATGTAACTCTAAGTCATTTAATCTGAGCCACTGAAGGAGACGGATTCAAAGGTCCACGTGTGTTGAGTTTTCTTTTCCTGAGCTCCCTTAGTCGCTCAGAGTCAGGTCAGAGTCTAGAGTTTGTTCATGTCTGGATCCTGCTTTCTTTACAGCTTTGGGGATTGCTTGTTTTGGCGTTTCTGTTTGTCTTTAATTTTTTGCTGTTGACAGAGAAAACACACAGCCTTTACTACCTCTCTGAGGCCACCCCAGGCCTCATTCATTCTCTTCACTGAGCGACGTAATTTGGGCCCACCGCTTTCTAGGAGAGGGGCATTTCTTCCTTTCTTTCAAATACCTTCTTTGTCCCGCAAGCAGATTTTAAAGAACAAGTGCAGAGGAGGTTAACTTTCTTACGCTTGCACTGTCTGCAGATGTCTCTGTTTTGTCCTCAAATTTGCTTTGTAGTTTTGCTGGATACAGGATTTATGTTACAGTCATTTTTCCTCAATGCTTGGAGGGCACAACCCTGTTGCTAACACTGGGGTGGCTGATGTGATGTCTGACGCCAGCCTCACCTATTCCTTTGTAGAAAAATGGTTTTATTTCTGTACATGTTCAAGATTTCCTCTTCAGCGGTGATGTTTCTAAAATCTTATGAGGATGCGTTCAAGTGTACGTGTTTCTCATCCATTTTCGTCCACATTTGGTGGCCCGTTCAGTCCAAAGATGTCTTTCTTCAGATCAGGGTATTTTTTTTTATTTTATCTTTAATAATTTCAACACCTCCATGTTCGTTATCCTGGAACTTCTCTTTCGTAGATACTGGACTTCCTGCACCAGTTTTCTACATCTCTTAAATTTTCTAACATATTTGTCACTTTTTACTCTTCACTCTAGGAGGTTTTTGTGACTTCATCTTCTGACACTTCTATTAAATTTTAAACAGTTAGGCAGTCACAGTTATTTAACTGTTCTTTTCCTATAGTAACTGTTTGCTTTTCTGCGGATGGAATAGTCTCTTAAATTTCTTTGAGGATAGTAAATTAAAAGCTCTGAAGTTGTTTCCACCAAAGTACCTCTGTTTCTGTCAGAGTCCATAATTCCTTTTTCTTGGTCCATTTCTTTTGTGCCTTTGATTTTTTATTGTTTCTTTTTTTCTTTCTTTCTTTCTTTTTTTTTTTTTGTGCCTTTGGTGATCTTTGTTTAGCTGTTTTCTTTCCGAATGAAAAACTGGATCGATGAATATAGCTGGCATTGGTTAACCCTCCCGTGCAGAGCCTGTCCCTGAATGGCAGGGCTACCTGAGATATCTGAGTACACAGAGGGGAAGCTTCGTTAAAGCTGGGTTTAATCTGGGGGTGCCAGCTTTCTCCTTTAGGGCTTAATTCTTCCCAGAAAGGTCATGCCATTGGTTTGGAGAGAGGCTTTTTGTGTCTGTGAAGCTAGAGGGAACAGTCCACAGAGACCTGCCCCCTCCTCATTTCTAACACCACCGCAAGCTCTGGGTTCCCAAGGCCACCTTTGGGTTCGATAATTCTTCTCAAGGACTCATAGAACTCTCTGTGCCTCAGGATCCTTCTCAGTAAAATAAGCATAATAATAGCACCTGTTCCTAAGGCTGTCGTCAGGTTCCTATTAACAGTGTCTGGTACATACATTTTAGTTCTTTGTTTTGTCATCATTGGTTTCTGTTTTCCTCTGGGCAAATCTGGAGCACTAATACCTGGGTTGTGTTATCTAATGTTTGTTTAACTAGGCATTATAGGGCTATCATAAGGATCCGAATTAGTCTGATTAAGAACCAAGCTCTGGTCCCAGGGTGGATCCAGAGGAAATTCTTTTTCCTCTAGAAGAGGGAGGCTTGACACAGACCCAGACTCACGGGGTGAGGACGAAGCTCACGCAGCTTTACTGCCTCCTCCTGCCTTTCCCAGACCCTGTGGGAGAGAACAGAGAGGATCCCTAGTCACACATTTGTCATTTATTTTTACTGCTCCCAGCAGGATTCTGAGCACACTGAGAGTGGGGGAGAGGAAGAGAATGGGTTTCTGCAGCCTGCAGGTCTCCAGGGAGTGCAGTCCTTCCTTGTTGGTAGATGAATGAGCAGGGGAGCCAACTCCTAGTAGATTCCAGCAGGTGCAAGGGTTGGGATGTGCACCTTGAGTCGTCTCCAGCTCTCCCAGGGAGGGAGGGGGTCCTCGCTCTTCTGGGGTGGGGTCGGACAGTCCAGCCAAGCAAGAAGGGGCCAAGCTGCCACGGCACATGCAACCCACGAGTCCACGTTTTTCCTCCCACCTCTCTGCCTGCTCCTTGCCGGCTGATCTGCAGCGATTCCAAAACTTTGGAGCTTAGAAGAATCACTTGGGAAGCCCAATAAGAAGCCAAATTCCCAGGTCCCACTCCAGCTTTACTGAATTAAAACTTCTGGGAATGGGACGTGAGCTAGAGTGGTTTTCCTGGCACTGAAGTGGTTCCCAGGACACAGAACTTCTAGGGCTAAAACCAGGGGAGTCCTGGGCAAACTGGGACAAGTTGGTCACCTGACGATCCATGGACCCCAACTCCAGCAAGCTCCCAAGTGCCTCTCATGGGCACCCACTCTTGATGTCCCCTGCTGCTCCCTGATCGACGATGCTCTAAATGTTGGCCTTCCTTTAGGCTTGGTCCCACACTCTCTTTTCCTTCCCTAGAGCTGCACGTACAATATGGTAGCCC
>NW_012148285.1:12341471-12343528 GCF_000956105.1 Propithecus coquereli | reverse complement strand
CTGGTTTTTATTTATTTATTTCATTTTTTATGAAGGGGCGGGAGGTTGTGAGGAGGTTGTGTTCTGTTTCCTTGTTTGTTTTTGTTGAGACAGAGTCTCACTCTGCCACCCTGGGTAGAGTGCTGTGGCCTCAGCCTAGCTCACTGCAATCTCAAACTCCTGGACTCAAGTGATCCTCCTGCCTCAGCCTCCCAAGTAGCTGGGACTACAGGTGCATGCCACAACGCTCGGCTGGGGGTTTTTGGGTTTTTTTCTCCCCTTTCTTTTTGGTAGAGACAGGGTCTCACTCTTGCTCAGGCTGGTCTCCCAGGCGATCCTCCCACCTTGGCCTCCCAGAGTGCTAGGATTACAGACGTGAGCCACCTTGCTCTGCCAATCTTGGTTTTTAAAATTTCCTTCTATTGCTGTGATAAATATCTGTTCAACATGACAATGACAATTTCATTGTGCTTGCTTTGCAGCTTTAACTAAATGGCACAATTCAAAAACTCAATGAACTTTGATTGTAGCTAATTGTGATTTATTTGAAAGCTTCTGTAGCTTATTTGGAGTTTGTGCATGAGGGAAAGTATTTACACAGTCAGCTTATTTCCACTTATTTTTCCTCCAGACACAGTGCTTTAGTCTTTTACATCTTTTTTAAAACTGATTTTCATTTTGAAATGACTGTGAGTCAGGAAATTTCTTGTCTCTTTCACTCAGCTTTGTTCATTGTTTTCCTTTCCATAAAGAAGGCTTCTTTTTAACTGGACCAGACCCCTTTTGTTTTTATTTTCTGTCTTTAATAGTGGAAAAAAACCTTTGTCTCTATTTTTCTTTCTGCTTGAGCAATATTCATTGATTTTTCAAAATATGTAACTAAGTAAGTAAATAAAAAAGTGAGTCAGTCAGTCAAATGTAGTAGTTAAGAACTCGCTTGGCTTATATTTAAATTCCTGTGCCCACTTACCATCTGTGAGAACTCAGAAAAGTTATGGAGTCCTGCTAAGCCTCAGTGTTCTCATCTGTAAAATGGAAGCATGAAGCATCCTCCACGTGTGAAGATTAAGTGAGCAGGCCAGGTGCCATGGCTCATGTGTATAATCCCCATGCTTTGGGCAGCTGAGGCAGGAAGATTGCCTTGAGGCCAGGAGTTTAGGCCAGGAGTTCAAGATCAGCCTGGGTAACATAGCAAGACCCCCATCTCTACAAAAAATTTTAAAAACTTAGCCAGGCATGGTGGGTGCGTACCTGTAGTCCCAACTACTCTGGAGGCTGAGGCGGGAGGATCATTTGAACCCAGGAGTTCGAGGCTGCAGTGAGCTATGTTTGCGCCACTGCACTCTAGCCTGGGCAACAGAGGGAGACCCTGTCTCTAGAAAAAAATAAAAGATTAGGTGACAGCATGCATGCATATCATTCTACTCGATAATCTGGCTCAAAGTAAGCAATGGAAGTTAGGACATCTCAGAAGTATATTTTCTTACTTTATCTATTTCACTTCCTAATTTGGGTTTCACTTTCATCTAAAATGTCCCCTTCTTTCTCTTTAATGAAAAGATCTTTCCTCTGCTTAACTTCCTTTTTCTTTCTTCCTTTGAATTTTTCTTTACATCATAGACTTGGAGAGTTGGAAAAGCCCCTGAGATCTTCCCATGTTAATCTCAGCCTAACGTAACCATTCTCAAACTCAGCGATGGGGGTGGTGGTGGACATTTGGCAATGCCTGGGACATTTTTGGTTGTTACAAGTTGGGGCAGGTACAACTGGCATATAGAGGATAGAGGCCAGAGATGCTGCCAAACATCCTACGATGCACACGACGGCCCCCTGCCTCCCAAACAAAGGATCATCCAGCCCACCGCCTCAGTAGTGCCGAGATTGAGAAAACCTGGTTTAACGGAGGCTTATGCTGCAATTCTTGGTTTTCTATGTTAGCTTCTGGAACTGCCTTGTTGCGGCCTGCGTATGGCTCTGTGATTGGCTGTAATCTAGGGAAAAGGAAGAAAGATGAATTTGGAGGAATATTCCTGATCATCCTTCTGGGATGACAATGTGAAAATGAGTAGGCTACTTAC
>NW_012148285.1:12337482-12340926 GCF_000956105.1 Propithecus coquereli | reverse complement strand
CAGAGCAGGTGTAGAACGATTCCATCATTATAGAAAGTTCTATAGTGCAGCATTGCCCTAGGTCAAGGTTTCTCAATCTTAGCCCTATTGACTTTTGGGGCCAGATTATTCTCTGTTGTAGGAGGCCAGTCCTGTACATTGTAGGACATTTAGCAGCACCCCGGCCTCTGCCAATAGCACACCTCCTGCCCCAAGTTGTGGTAACCAGAAACATCTCCAGACATTGCCAAATGTGCTCTCAGAGGCAAAATTGCCTCTGCTGGAGAACTACTGCTCTAGATTCACGGTTCCAAGAAAAGATTATGGGAAAAGGGGAAGTATCTTAGCCAGTGGGATGGGACTTGAGAGGCTTCTCATATTTGTGGAGATTAATTGGTGACATTTGCCAACTCTTTTGCCCTAAATTTCCCAATTCTTATTTAAAAAATATATTAGATCTCATCTTAATCTGGTGTTATAAGAAGCATTTGCTGCTTCGCTGGTAAATACAGTACATTCGACCATTTTCTTCATGGATTTTTTGCCATGTCTAGGTGATGCCCTTCATGCAATTAAAATTCATTTTCATCTTCCAGCTTCTGACTCTTTCTCGCTTGTTTAACAAGCTAAAGATCTTATATTCTCTTTACATTCATAAAAAATAATTACCTTTCCCCCAGAATTAAATAAATGTCTTGAAAACCTAGTAAATTCCTTTGAGAAAGGAAAACATAAAAAAAGAGCAAGAGATGTAACTATTTTGCTATATTTATATTTTCTCCTTCCTATTTATAGCTTCGATGTTGCTGTCTTGAAATCACAGACCTTATTTCCTGAGGGGTCTAAGCGTATGGCTATGAATCTGCCTGACACTCTCGTGCTGGTCTCGCATTAACAAATGTTTAGTTCTGGGGAAAGCTTTGTTCAATGAGTGATGGAAGGTATTGTCCTCACATGCTTTTTAGAGACTATTTACATTATCTTTATTTCCTGGTTCTAAACATTACACACCACAGACAAAGAAATCCCCAGGCATTTATTCGTTTTAGCATCAAGGCTGGCAGTCAAAGTAACAGCTAAGCTAACATGACAAGCCTAGAACAAACAGTGAAGCGCAAGGAAACAAAATCAACGTCCCTGCAGAAATGTGCATATATCTGACCGTTGGATGACCTGGTGCCTGGGCAACCGCTCAGGAACTTGTGGTGGCCATCACCCTTTGTGTTGGGACTGTCTTTCCAAGATCAAGTGCCTGCAAAAGGAATCAAAGCTTCCAGAACTGCTATAGTGAAAGTTGGTTGAAATGAGATGCCTAGGAATAAGTAGTTTCTTCCTTTTTATCCCCTTTCAAGAATTCGTAGAATTACAGACCGATCTTCTGTGTGTGTGTGTATGTGTGGAGGGGATGAGGGGAGTATGCAAGTGTATTATTGCTTAACGTCCATTGTTTCCCAAACCTTAGTCATTTGCATTCCACCTTCATCATTTTTACTCCTCTTCTTACCATGCATACTGTTACTTATCTATTCTTTTTACCTAACAGATTTATTTTATAAGGAATCTTATGCCACTATTGTCAATGGGAAACTTGTATCATTTGCTTATAAATATCGGTGACTGTATATTTATAGACATACATACACATTCAAGGGGAAAAAAGCCATGTTATTAAATTCTAGCTAAATTATGCCGAGTGAAAGAAGCCTGTCTCAAAGTGCTACATACAGTGTGGTTCCATTTATGTGACATTTTGGAAAAGGCAAAACCAGAGAGACAGAAAACAGATCAGTGGCGGGCTAAGGGGGGAAGGAGAGGTTGACTGCAGGAGGGTGGCAGGAGGGAGTTTTGAAGTGATGGAACTGTCCTGTATGCTAATTGTGGTGGTGTTACATGACGTGAGATACATGTGCTAAAACTCATAGAACTATACATCAGATTTTTTTTGCTGTATGTTAGTTTAAAACTAAAATAACTAAATTCTAGTCTTAAGTTATGGCCTCATGAAGGCTCTGAACTTGGATCTTTGCTTTATCTTTGTTCAAAAAGAGACCATGAAAAATTTAGAGAGGTGTTGAAGACCTGTTAGCACCAACTGAGACTTTACCTAGTTGTTGATTAGGAATATTGAATACGTAGTAAAAAGGAAGTGAGTATCGCTAGGAAATTCCTTGTTATTTTCCATGAGGGAAATTGTCCATTTAAGAATTCCTAAACTAATTCCAAACCCTCAATTTATAAATGGAATGCGTTTGAAAGGAAAGAAAATCTCATTCCTGTGCCAAATATGGACCTAGGCATGGGACATGCCAGTCTGCACAGCACCCATGCCCCAATGGCTAAGGGTGGCAGCCACCAACAGGGGCATCAGGCATCAGGTTGAGATGAATGGGAACTTTGTGCAGCAACATTCATTCATTTATTCATTTAGCAAACATTAATTGAGTGCCTCCTATGTGCCAGGCATGGTACTAGATGCTGGAGATACAGTGAGCAAACAGAATAAGTCCTGCCCTTATAGAGCTTTCAATCTAGTGGAGGACAAATATGGAACAATGAGGACACAAAGTTAATATTTAATTATTAATACAAAGTGATATATCCTATAGGAAAAAGGGCAAGATGATACCAGATTTACTCCCAAGGGGAACTATTTGGACATGGGGAAATAAAGAAAGCCTCTCTGTGAAAGTAACCTTTAAGCTGAGACCTTAAAGATGAGAAGTCAGCCAAGCAGAGTGGAGGGCAAAGCATTCTAGGCAGGGGAACAGCATGTGCAAAGCCCGTGACCCAGGAAAACAGGCTAGCCTGTTTGGTCCAGGGGTCTGCAAACTACAGCTCGAAGTTCAAAGGCAACCCATGAACTAAGAACAATTTTTATATTTTTAAATTGTTGAAAAAAATCAAAAGAAGAATAATATTTCATGGTACACAAAAATTATGACATACACGTTTTAACGTCCATACATTGGAACACAGACACACCCATTCAGTTGTGTTGTCTGTAGCTGCTTTTGCACTACAATGGCAGATGGCTCACAAAGCTGAATGTATACGCTCTCCAGTCCTTTCCAGAAGACCATGTCGGCTCTTGATTTACAGAGTCGACAGGGGAGAGGTGGGCAGGGGCCAGCACATGGAGTACTTTTCAGACCATAGTAAGTAGTTTAGAGGTTACACTAAATTCAATGAAAAGCCATTGAACAATTTGAAGATGGGTGGGTGAAGGTGGGGAATTAGTGAGCCTTTTTTTTTAACTGTGCCCTACCGTCTAGTTTTTCTGGAGTCCCTAGGAAGTGCCTCCCTCTGGATCACCAAGGGAATCTCCCTCACTCCCTTTAAAACCCCCAGGTTTTGCCTCCTCTTTGCTCCTTGGCGCCCTGGTAGAGGAAGCGGGCATGAAAGTATCTATTGCATTTGTCAGCTGCCTTTGTCGGGTGGAGGTGGCGTTGCAATGTGTTCAGGGAT
>NW_012148285.1:12309766-12335312 GCF_000956105.1 Propithecus coquereli | reverse complement strand
TTTTATATATCATATATAAAGATATGTATAAGGTTTAGGCATGAAACTACAATATTGTCACATATTGATACTCACATATGTAGTTGTGCTAGTTTCCTAGGGCTGCACCACAGACTGGGTGCCTTAAACAACACAAATATATTGTCTCACCATTCTGGAGGCTAGATGCCTGAAATCAAGGTTTGGCAGCAGAATGGTTCCTCTGAAACCTGAACGCGGAGGATTCTTACTTGCCTCTTCCAACTCCTCGTAGCCCCAGATGTTCCTTGCTGTGTGGCAGGATAACTCCAATCTTCACATGATCTCCCTGTGTCTCTTCATACCGCCCCCTCTCTGTGTGTCTGTGTCCAAATCTCCCTTTTTCTTAAGGACACTAGTCACACTGGATTAGGTCCCATTGCAATGACCTCATTTTGGCTTGATCACCTCTGCAAAGACCCTAGTTACCAGTCAGGTCATATTCCGAGGCACTCGGGGCTAGGACTTCAACATACTTTTTTGGGGGAGACACAATTCATTTCATAGCAGTGGTCAAAGTATGAACAACGTCCTGTAAAGCCACACACCAACTGATGAGAGTGGTAGCTTCCAGACAGGGAACGGCAGGGAAACTGGTCAAGACTGGGTTAGGGAGAGGCATGAGAGAGGTTTACCAGTAATGTATTTCCTGGGTAAAATAAATGCAAGTCTGGAATTAATATGAAAAAAGATTAGTATTTGCTAATGTTTGTTCTTGTATTCTTTATGCTTCACTGTTGTCTAATATTTCTTTTACATTATTAAGAAAGAAGAAACCAAGGAGGCATTTGAGCTACCGTTTTCCACTTGGAAGTGTACCTGACTGGGCTGTACGGTGTGAGACCGTCTTATATGGCAGTCAAAGTCCTCTGTCTTCTGATTTTCAGGACGATAGGCTGTGCCTGCAGTCATCAACTTGGAATATTCAGACTTCAGACCAGCGTCAGAGATTATAACCTCCTGTAAATCATCTGCAGCCCAGCTCCTATCAACAGCCAGCCTGGGAGAAAACACAAGGAATGTGACTCCAGCCGTTCCCAACCGCACCTGAAGACCAAGCTGGTTTGTGCAAAGTTTGCATCTGTTTGGGACACAGAAAAATAAGGGCAAAAAAGTACATTTTCATAAAACTAAATGCATTCAATTAAATGAACTGCCCTTTTTAAATTAAATTTTATTTTATTTATTTATTTATTTTTTTGAGACACAGTCTCGCTCTGTCACTGGATTAGAGTGCAGTGGTATCCTAATAGCTCACAGCAACCTCAAACTCCTGGGCTCAATTGTTCCTCCTGCCTCAGCTTCCCTAGTAGCTGAGACAACAGGTGCAAGCTACCACACTCAGGTGCAAGCCGCCACGCCCAGCTAATCTTTTTGTTTTTTGTAGACATAGGGTCTTGCTGTGTTGCCCAGGATGGTCTTGAAGGGCCCAGGGCCTCAAGTGATCCTCCCACCTTGGCCTTCCAAAGTGCTGGGATTACAGGTGTGAGGCACCATGCCCAGCCCTGCCCTTCCTTTTGAGATCAGGTTTCTCTCTCTTTTTAAAAAAATATCCATAAAATGTTTTATGCAATAATGGTGATAGTCGACTATGCCGGCTATCATTGTTTTTAATGTCCTTATTTGGCAAAATAAAATGTTGATGACTCTAGATTCTTTCCTTCTCCCCCTCCATACAAAAACAATTGTAAAATATTTGGTTTATCTATTTTAACTCAAATTGATGATGGTTCATTGGAACTAGTTAAGAGTTCCTGTAGAATCACTTTTATAGTCTTGTCTGTGGGTCTTAAATGTGTATCTTTTATCATTTATGGGACTGTTGCTAGCACAGAGAAATTTGATTTCATTTAGGTTGAAAGGTCAACCTTGTTACGTGTTGACACAACAAAAAGTTCACCCCTTTAGAAGATAAAAATGTACAGCCTAAACGAGAAGTTGTGCCCTCTCTTTGCCTTTTATGGGACAACTTCCTGCATTGGTGCTGGTCAGGTTTGGTGTTTTACAAGGCTCTTTTCTCGTTCCTGTCTTTCAGATAATAAATGGCTTGAATTAGCAAAATTAACTTTTGGACAGTTCGCAGTCTGCATGTCTGGCCCTGGGGCAGGCGATGGGAAAAGGAGATTAGACACAAGAATCATAGCTGGCCACCCTCTGCCTGCACACATAGATCTAAAATGTCCCTTTGTGACAGCTCCATGATACTCCATAGTGCAGATGTCTTGTGACAAATTCAGCCCATCCCAGGTTTTTGGAAATTTCCATTTGTTTGTCAGTACACAAATCTTGGCCTGACAACCCTTAGTGACTCTGGCCGAGTCCGTATGTTTTGTGAGATCACCTTGGTGCCGAACAGAGCTTGTTGCCTTGGCTTACGTTAGCTTGAGGCTGGGAGGACTAAGGAGCAGCAGAGAAGCCAGATATATAGGCTGAGTGTGACTTCATCCATCTTCTAGGGTGTAGTTTATCCCCTGAAGATTCCTGTATTAGTTGAATGACAAAGACAAGATAGTTACGATGACCCATTCAAACCAGGGGGCCTTGCAACATCAAATAAGGAGTCCTGATTAACAGCCTTAGAAGATATATCATTGCTCGGGAATGTGATTGAAAATCATTGACACAGTGAAGTGAGAAACCCTAAATGGGATATCAAAAGGAGAACTTAAATAGTTCAATAGCCCTTATTGAGGAGGTAGAAAAATAAAACCTAAAAAAAAAAAAGGGTACCCACTTTGTGCTTTTTTTCCAAGGTACCAAGCAAAATTATCATTTTTTTGAACAGCTGGATATTTCATTTGCTCCTCTAATAGTTAACAGGAAGCTAGCAGTAAGCTTCTCAGAAGGCCACTCCTTCTTCGTTTGACATCAATACGAGACTATTTCCTTGTGGTCACTTCCTTCTCGCTTTCCCAATCCTTTGCTGTGGGCTTGGCTTTTTGTTTGTTTAGGAATCTGTTCCAGTGCAGATGGTACTGTTAGAGCACCCTCTGCACCCAGATGTGAAGAAGACATGCCATTTGACACAAGCTCCTGTCAAATGACGAGAGAACAGAGACCTGTATCAACAGACTTGAAGTTCATTGTTAGCTGATCACATATAACATCTATCCATCCATCTACCTATCAATCTATCTATATATCCTATATGTATATATATCTGAGTACATATATACATACATTGTATGTATATAGACACACACACATATGTGTAACATATTTTATATATATATGTGTGTGTGTGTGTGTGTGTGTGTGTGTGTATGTATATAAATCTGTCAAAGATTCAAAACGAAGACCAAAATGATTTGTATCAGTTAGGCTAAGCTAAGGTCTGTTGTATCAAAATAAACTCACTCAAAATCTCCATGGCCTAACAGATGAAAGTTTATTTCTTGCTCATGAAAAGCTACTGTGGGTTGGTTGGGGCGGGGGTGGAATGTGCTGCATATACCCAGGCTGGTGAACTGGCCCCCATCTGGAATGTCACTGGTTGCCATGACAGGGGAAAAGGGAGCAGAAAGTTTGTGTATCTTGTTTTCTTTCTTTTTTTTTTTTGCTTTTCTTTTCTTTCTTTCTTTTTTTTTTTTAGAGACGGGGTCTTGCTATGTTGCCCAGGCTGAAGCACAGTGTCTCTTTATAGGTGCGATCATAGCTCACTGCAGCCTCGAACTTCCAGGCTCAAGCGATCCTCCCACCTTAGCTTCCCGAGTTGCTGGGACTACAGGGATGCCTGGCCTTTTTTTTTTTTTCCTAGCTTTGGCTTGGAAGTCATTTACACTCACAGCCTATTGGCCAGAAGTGGCTGTATCTATTGCCTTACTGCATCTCCTCGTAGTGACCTGGAGGGGACTCCAGAGTTTCTTCCTGACTACTCCTGCAGCTTGTCCTGGAGTTGTTAGAGCTTCTGAGTGTTTTGTTTGCTGGCAACCCTGAGCCCTGGCTTCATTTTGCTGTTATCTGATACCTTTAGAAGGGTTTTCATGATAAATTCTTTTCAGAAATTGATCCTGAGAAAAAGTGTGGCCCTCTTAAAACACAGATACACTTCCTTTTTCTTTCCCCCACACCCTCCCCACCCCAAATAGTGACTATTAGATAATGTGTCATGATTCCCTTTTAGTCTGGGCTAATAAGCAGTTCAGGGCAAATTTTATTTCTCAGTTATGTTACTGTGTCAGCCTAGGAATTTTGTACGATTGCTCCTTCCTCCACTTGATTATAAGACATTTCCTCTTTTCTTTCCTTCCTTCCTGTCTTCTTCTTCTTCTTCTTTTTTTTTTTTTGAGACAGAGTTTCGGCTCTGTTACCCAGGTTGGAGTGCCGTGGCATCATCATAGCTCACAGCAGCCTCAAACTCCTGGGCTCAAGTGATTCTCCTGCCTCAGCCTCCCAAGTAGCTGGGACCACAGGCACGATCCTACTGCCTCAGCCTCCCAAGTAGCTGGGACCACAGGCACATGACACCACACCTGGCTAATTTTTTCTATTGTTAGTAGAGACGGGGGTCTCACTCTTGCTCAGGCTGGTCTCGAACTCCTGACCTCAAGCCATCCTCCCACCTCAGCCTCCCAGAGTGCTAGGATTACAGGTATGAGCCACCATGCCTGGGTTATGTGCCCATTCCTCAGCCAAACCCTGTGGCTGGGGGAATGGTGAACACTGATTGGCCAGGCCTGAGTCATGTGACCATTGGGAGTGGGTCCGGAATGCAATCAGCCCTTCGTGGGTCTCCTGGACAGAAAGCAGGGGAGGGAAAAGATGCCCAGAGGAAAATCAGGGCATTGATGCCAAAAAAGGGGAAACGGCTAACAGGCAAGCAAAAACAACAGATATCTAGCACACTTAGAAATTAAAATCCTATCACTTCTGATTTGAAAGTCTGCTGTGTGTCTATAGATTAGAGCTAACAGAACTCATAAAATCATATTTTCAAACCAGAAGGGATCATAGCAATCGTCTCCCTACCTAAGTCCTCTAGTTCCCATTAACTATTCTTCCTTTGTGTACTCATACTATTAATAATTTATGCTTTGAGCCCTAGAACCTCATGCGCAACCAAAATGCTCAAAAAGTCCTTGTCCATTTCAATCCTTTAGTTCATCGCTCCCCCTCCACTCTCCAACTGAGGGAGTGTATTGTTCAAGATGTAAGTTTGACTGCATGCATCAAAGACCCAAACAACATTGGTTCAAACAAGATAAAAGTTTATCTCCCTCTCCCATAATAGTCAGAGCTGATATGATGTCTCTGCTCGGTGAAATCAACAGCAACCCATCTCCTCCCATCTGTTGTACAACTATCCCCAAGGTGGGTGCTGCCTTCTTATGCATGGCCCAAGATGGGGCACCATCATTTCCACATTCCAGCCCACAGGAAGTAAGAAGACTGAGGTAGGGAGGGATAGCCCCTTTCCTTTAACAGCACAACCTAGAGGTTGTATGCAGCGCTTCTGCTCACATCCTTTGACCACTCTAATGTCTACACCTAGCTGCAAGAGAGGCTGTGAAATACAGTCTTTATTCCGGGCAGCTGTGTACGTAACTGTGAAAGAAAGGAGAACAGACAATGGAAGGTAACCAGCAATCTCTACAGGGAAGAAAGGGGGAAAAATCTGACTTTTTCCTTTCTTTCTGTTTTTCAGGCATTAAAAAAATATTTCTGTGTAACTGCAAATGCAGGAATGTTTTAACACTGGGGTGAAGAATCTGTACTTGGACCAGCATGTCTGCGTACTATAAGAATAACAGGAGTGAGGAAGATCAAGGTTACCATGACTATTCAGAGTCTGAGGATTATCCAGATTTTCCAGCTCCTCTGAACAATCCAGATGACCCCAGAACCAGGAGAAATCCATACTCTGCAGGCTCCAGAGTGAGTCCAGACTATCCTGTGTCTCTGGCAGAGCCAGATTATCCTGGATCTCTGAGTAATCCAGACCATCCTAGCACCATGAACCATCCATTCTCTGCAACCTCTAGAATCAGTCCAGACTACCGCAGATCTGTAGCAGAGCCAGATTATATTGAATTGCAGAGGAATCCATACCACCCAAGCTCATCCAGACAGCCAGACTCCTCTCAATTTCAACAAAATCCTGATGTTGCATATTCTAGAAGCAGTGGAAACCATGCAGACTCCAGAACGAATCCAGATTATTTTGGCTCCTTACCAGAACCAGACTACCCTGGAACTCAGAGCAACTCTAACCATCCTGGCTCCAGAACCAATTCAACCCATTCAGGCTCCAGAAGGAGTATAGAATATGCTGGTTCCAGAATCAATCCATACACAGATTCTCTGGGAGAGCCTGATTATCCAGGTGCCAAAAATCAACATAACTCTTCACACTTTTGGGGGGAACCAGACTATCCCGGTGCTAAGGACTATCAGAACTCTCCAGACATTTGGGGAGAACCTGATTATCCAGATGCTGAGAATGGTCATGATTATGGCTCTTCTGAGGCCCCAGAAATGACCAGGGGGTAAGTTCAGGTATATCCCTTCACCAGGAGTGGGAGCTGAGTGCCAAATCATCAAGTCAATGGAATTTGGTTGGCACAGTTTAGATTAGGGCCACGTCTGATGGTTTCCATGACCTGATCTCATACCCTACCTGTATGAGTTTCACTATAACTCAGCCCAAGGCTTAAAGTCCTTACCTGAACTTAATCTTTCATCACCTCTTGCTTGGATCATCTTACCATTCTCCCATTTCTTCCTAAACCAATCCCTGTAAGATATCTAGATTCCCACTGGGTTTTTTTTTGTTTGTTTTTTTGGTGGGGTGGGGAGAGATGGGGGTCTCACTATGTTGCCCAGGCTGGTCTCGAACTCCTGGACTCAAGCAATCCTTCCGCCTGAGGCTCCCAAAGTGCTGGTATTATAGGCTTGAGCCACTGCGCCCAGCCCCACTGGTTTGACTTGTGCTACATTGCCAGTGGGGTAAGGATTATCACTTGATAGTCATGAATCCAAACATTTTAACCAGAATTACATCAACAGCAACGAGTTTTTATCAAGAAAATCTTTTGAAGGTCTAACTTCATGAAATCAATTTAATTTCTCAATTAGTTTTTTATACAAGATGTTTGCACCACTTCTGATTTTTCCACTTTCATTTTTACTGTACTGAAATTTTTGTTGCCAGAATTGATTTATTTTTCATAAATACCTTATTGCAGATTTGATTCATTGATCTTCTGCATCGTTATTTTCCTCAAATCTTACTGATTATAGTTTTTCCCATTGGCAGTATACTTTTAAGGCCATTTTTAAACATTAAGTTGAATTTTTCCTGGTTCAGATGCTATGGATTTTGTTTAAATTTTGTCCAAAAGATTTTGATCTTCTGTCAATTTTTGGTCCTTGACAAATTTTACCAGGCACAATTCTGGACATCGATGGCATTAGTTTGGGTGGCTTAGGTCTATCAAATCTAATTTTTCCTGTGTTAAGTTTGTCTATGTTGCAACAAGATGTGATTCTTATGTCAGTTTTTATTTTAATCTGTAACAAATTTTACCATGTGAAATTTTAACCAATGTGAGTCTTATTTTGCAATGACTATTTCTGCTAGTAATAATTAGGAACTTGATAAAAACTGATGGCTTGTACTTATCTCTAGAAACAAGGATATAGGATTTGGGTGTGCAGTAGTCAAAATACCTTTAGGACCTAAATAGCATGGTTAACAGGACCAGGTCAAAAATGTCCTCCTCTGGTCCGATAGTTGCAGGTTATCAGAACTTATTAACACTAGTGTCACTAAAGTTGGTATACAACCACCCACTGCCAAATTTGACTGGGAAAAAAATATCTTCCTTGGTCTTGTCTCCCACTGCCTGATTCATCATTCCAAAACACACCTTTGATCCTGTCACTCCTCTGCTTTTCATCTTAACCTCTGGGAGAAAGGCCACGCCGCTTCACGTGTAGAGCATTTATGAATGAGGGTACACTGTGCTAAGGTAAGCTGCCAGCCAAAGACATGCCTGATTGACCTCCTCCTGTCTCTCCTATCCCCTTCCTGCCTTGACCCTATACTCTAGATCAGTGGTTCTTGACCTGGGCTGATCCTTAGAATTACTTGGTTACCTGGGAAACTTTAAAAATAAAACAGATTTCCTGAGCCCAACCCTTCAGAACTTCTGATTTAATTGTCTGGGACAGGGCTTGGGAATTGGTATACACTATATATATTAAGTCAAGAACCATTGCTCTAGGTTAATTGATTTTCATAACATTTCCTTTATATATTCAGCTCTGGCCTTACACCTTTGTTTATGCTGTTTTTTATCCTTGGAATCCTCTCTCCGTAACTGTGTGAACGTATCCTTCCAGTCTTACTTGGTTGTCTCTTTCCCATGTAGATTCCCCCCCCACAACTCTCAGTCAGGATTCTCTCCTTCCTGTGAGCTCCTTGGGCCTGTCTTCTGATCTTCACCTGTTTCCACCTGTGTTATAATTGCTCACAGCTGTGTCTAGGAAGCTGTACTGGATTGTACCAGGAGCTTCTCAAGGGCAGATACCCCATGTCTTCACCTTTGTGTCCTCACCCCCTAGCCCATGCCTAACACATGGTTGGCATTGAGTCAGCATTTGAGGAATGGATGGGTGGGAAGATGGATGGATGGATGGATGGATGGATGGGGTGGATAAATGGATGGATAGATGGATGGATAAATGGATGGATGGGGTATATAAATGGATAGATGGATGGATAAATGCATGGATGGGTGGATGGATGGATAGATGGATAGATGGATGGATAAATGAATGGATGGGTGGATGGATGGATAGATGGATGGATAAATGGATGAATGACTGTCCTTACCACACTATTGGCTGGATAGTGATCCATCATTTTTGGATTTTAGGGTGCTCAGCAGAACATCTTCAGTCCAGTCCATGTTTCACCACAGGATTGATGGCCCCTTGGTCATCCATAGGAGAGAGAATGAAGATTACCCAGAAAACATAGAAATGACATCCATGGAGATGACAGATTCATATGGGCACTCTCTGCCAGGTGCTCCTAGAAAAGGCTATGGTAAGCATTTGCCATGTGAGGATCACAGCCTGGGAGGTAAACTCCATGGACTTAAGGGTGTCATCATAAGGAGTCATCACAGCAGAACTAGTGCATCCTTCCCCCGCAAACACACCATCCTTAGATACAGGAGTTGAGAACTCAGTGTCTAGAGAAGCCAATTGTCATCACTTATCAAAGAAGTCCAGGTAAGAGGTGTGGGAAATGGGGACCTCTGTGTCCCGTGCCTACTTGAGGTAGCTGAAGTTCAGTCTGGCCCAGTCTGCTCATGTGGGAATGTGGGCTCAGTGTGGCGAGATCCTCAGATTTTTCAAAAGAAGGTAGATATTTGGTTTTTTACATGAAACCTCCTGATGTCTACATGCTCCAAAATAATTTTCACAAATTAAAAACACTGAGCTGGGCAAACAAAATGACTTTGTGGAGTGCCAGCAGCCACCTTCAGTTTAGCATGTTCTAAAGGTGTCCAGAGGATCAGCGTTTGTGTGTTCAGAACTTCCTGGAAGACAAAGAGGGTAAGAGGCAGCTCTGTCCTGAGGTTGCTTAGAGCCTAAATAGGTAAACCAAAGTGGCACATCAAGACTAAAGGAAATTAGCAAGCAGACTGTTAATATTTGAAACATCATGTTGTCCTCCTAATCTGTTGTGGGGAAAGGTAAGATGCTTAGCTCCAGGAATCAAAGGAAATTCTAAACAGTTCTTACCTTTCAGGAGGAAAAAAGGGACTTGTTGCCTCATAGGGGAAGCCAGTTCATTGTACAAGAGAAAAAAATCCAGGCAATGTTATAGGAATTTAGAGGCTGTGAAGGGGAAAAAGAGAGGGAGTGTTGGGCCAAGAAGAGAACAAGGGGTCCAGGTGCTGGAGGTGCCAGTGGAGGACTGAACAGCCTTGCGGTGGTGCATGGGGAAGGTGTTGAAGAAGGCAGAGAAGAGTGGACAGGATGTAGTGCCAGGTGCTAACGAAAGGCACTGACGGTTGCACATCTGCATAGAAAATACTCATCTGGGAGCCCAGACATCAGCTGTTCAGCCCAGGGCTATTCCAGACCTTTATTCCATGCCTTCCTCAATAGGGTGCAACAGCAATCCCAAAGGAAGCAAATTTGTTCTTGCAAGGCCAGAAAAAAATCTTACTCTTTATGTATAAAGCACAGATACACATATAGTACATAAACAGATACACAGTCTATCTGTGGTATTGGAATTTCTTGGAGGAGGGCAATGATGAAAAAAATGTCTAAAAAGACCCTATAGGGCAGGGGTCCCAAATCTATGGTGAGCTGCATAATTATTTCATTATATAATACAATGTCACAATAATAGAAATAAATTGCACAATACATGTAATATGCTTGAACCATCCTGAAACCATCCCCCACCTCCCCAGTCCATGGAAAAATTGTCTTCCATGAAAACAGTCCCTGGTGCCAAAAAGGTTGGGGACCACTGCTGTAGAGGACTGATAATGAAAAAAGATTGAGAGACACTGACCTACCCTAATGCTAGCGGAACTAATAATGCCAAGCATGTCTGGAGTGTTTCCTATGCCCTGGGGACTGCCAAGCACTTTGCTTTCATTATCTTGTTCAAGATGGACAATCACCTTTCAGGCAGGCACAACTGTTCTCCTTAATTTAACAAATGGGAAAACAGGCTCAGAAGGAAACGTGCCCAAGGTCACCCAACTACTAAATCAACAGAGCCAGGATCGAATCCAGTCTCTCTGACCCAAGGCCAGACCTCTTTTGCCCTGTGTTACTACTGGGTCAAATCAGGGCAAAGACAAACAGATTCCTGACCATCAGGCTCTGTAAAACACTGGAAATGAAAATGCTTTGGGGGAAAAAAAAGCGGTTGAGTTCCTCCTCTGGGCTCCTTTGCAGGACAAAGGTTGTAGCCCTTGGCAATCACTTGTCCCATGTCACCCTATCCTGATAAACTATTCACTCCTTAAGAAGAATCTGTGTTCATCTATGTATCCTCCAAGGCTCTAGGTGATCTTCCTAGTGTCACAGTGCCTTGCACAGAGTAGGCACTTGAGAAATGCTAACAGAATTAACATCAATGGCTATCAGAGTTGTATTAGTTAGTGGTTGCCACAGGAGTGCTGCATAACAAACAAGTCCCTGAACCCAGACTCATGCAATAAACAAGCATTTATTTTTCACTTACACATCTGCAGGATTGGTTGGGGCTTGGCTGAACGAGGCTGAATTTGGCTGTCTTGGCTCCTGGTCATGAGTTCTGTTTAGGTCTAGCGCCCTTCTTCTTAGACCAGTGAGCTACCTACAACATTTTCTTCCTGTGGCATGAGCTAGAAGTAGCAAGCAGAAACACACAATGTCTTTAAAAGCCTTGGCTTGGAACAGGCACACGGTCACTTCTGCCATACTCCATTGGTAAAAGCAAGTCACATGACCAAGCCCAACATCAACAGAGGTGGCCAAGGTGGCGGAAGTGTAATGTTTGCTGAATAACAATCAGCCTACCACAACAGTTAATATTTATTAAGAGTTTACTATGTGCCAGGACTATAGAATCGCTTTGCAAATATTAACTGATTCAACTTCCCCAACAAGCCTATGTGAAGTTCCTATTATTATTCCTATTTTAGAGATCAAGATATCGAAGCTCAGAGATGTTAAGTAACATGTCTGGGGGCACACAGCTAGTAAGTAACAGGACTAGGAATCATTCCCAGGCAAGAAGTTCCAGAACTTCCTGCAGTGTAATTTTGTGTACGGTCCCCATCAAAATGTGGTCCATTTTCTCTGTTGAGAAGTTTATGTTTAATGTTCACCACGGGTTGAATAAAAATATATAGAAATGTGACACTGTTGTGTTAATGCCGAGAGTAGACTGTATGCCCAAGGAAATTATGCCACGTTTCAAATTTATTTATGTGTCATCATAATATGCCAGAGCTGGAAGGAACCTCTGTATTCCTAGACAAGTATTTTTTGAACTCTGAGTTTAACTCATTAACAAGTTGTGAAATTAATTTTTAAAATGGAAAGAGTGGAATAGAGTAAAAGTATATAATGGTCCAGTTTATGTAGTCAAGCAAAGTATTGTTTTGTCAAACTTATTTTTCAGTTCTGTATGTATAGGTGTGTCCCAGATCTCAATGTAATGATTATTTTTAACTATGGCTTATCATCAAATGAAAACCCTTGACCTAGGCCGATTATATTTAACAGCATCGTTTTTGTATTTTTGTCCTATTTTCCACCCAAGTTCTTTTTTTTTTTTTAGAACAACTCATGACATGTAACCCAAGTTCTTAATTATTGGTCTGTTAGAACATCACAGACAAGGTCTCAGTCTTCCTGCCTATTACTGACCATAATTGACACATTGTAACTATTGCACGCTCAGTAACATCTAGTGTGGTGAGATTAACTGGCAACGTCTCCCTCCTCTTCCTTCCAGTGAACCCTGCTTACGTAGGTGAAAGTAGTCCTGTCTGTGCTTTTGAAAACCTGATGTTGTCTGAATGTGATTGGCACAAGTCACCCGAAGGTAAGGCTTAATAGACAGTGACCAAAAAGTCAAGGCTGGAGAAGGAACGAGTTCAAGGCAACAGATACTGCTATGTCCTCTTGGCCTCTGGTGCCGTCACTGGTACAGCACTTGCTTAATTTATCACAATGGAGTTTTCTTTCAGACATATAGTTTTTTTCTCTTCTGGGTATCAGGGTGTCTTCGTTAGGAATCTTCTGGTTGTAAGTGACAGAAACCCAACTCAGATGGGCACTGGCCCAAGGAGAACTTACTGGCTCACACTGGGGGAAGTGTATGGGGGAAACTTAAAGAACTAAAAGTAGAAATACCTTCCAGCACCTAGTACAGTGCCTGGCACGTAGTAGGTATTTTAGAGATATTCGTTGGCTTAATTTGTTGAATGAGTTACAGAAGCCAGTGCCACACGGACTCTCCTATTCTCCACCCATTTCTCATCTTTGCTTGATTCAGCTTCTCTGAAACCTTGACCTTGTTCATCTCCGTCGGAGTCAGGCCTTGTCCGCAGGCCCCCACACGCCCTCAGCTTGGCTACCTCATTAGGAAGGCTTTCTTTCTCCCTGGGTCTGTCCGTCAACATTGGGGAAGGACTCTGACCGGCCCTCCTTGGAGCATGCGCCCACACTTGGACCTATCATTTTTACCACAGGGGACAGGACTGGGTCACCTGTCTGTGTTGGTAGGGATGACGTGCATTGATCACAATTTTTCTCAATAATCATACAATTATTATGATGGTACAGTGTGGAAGCAATCAGACTGGTGGAAGACGGAAGGCTTTGAAACCGGTTAGGAAGCTAAGTATCGCTGTGTGCAGCGGAGGCAGAGACTGAGACATGAAAAGGAAGCAACAGAGGAGAGAGCCAGGGAATGCTGGGGCCAAAAGCAAGTCTGTGAACAACAAGGAATAAACCGATGGGGTCCTCTATGCAATAATGCACACTGAGGGACCCCATGACTTAAAATTCTCTCTCTCTTCCCATCCCCAGAGCCAGTGGGATAACCATTAGCCCCATCCTTCAAGAGCCCTCTCAAGGAGGCATTTAGCTTTCCTGAGAGTTAGATGTTGCTACTTGGGAGAGAAAACCATGGGGATATAAATGATCGCACTCTCCATTTGGTTCCCACTGGTGCAGAGAATGGCTTTAACTGTTGGGGAGAAGAAAAGCCTTGAAACTTCATAAGACTACTCTGTCTGGCCAACCCGAAGCTTGGGGATTGTATGGAAAACACACACACACACACACACACACACACACACACACACACACACACACACATTATTTTTTCTATTCTTTTATTCAACAACAATCAACACAGAAGACTTCTGTGACCCAGTGTGTGGAGGTTTCTCCCCAGACAGCGAGCAAGCAATCAATTCTGCAGCGGACACTGGCTGGGCATGCTCCAGTTCAATTCTGACACTCCCCGGAGACCGTGTCATGTCCCACAGGGAGAGGGCTCAGTCCCAGAAGACTGCCCCCAGCTTCAGACACCAGTTGAAAGGCCTCTGGAACTTCTGACCAACTGGCGTCAAGTTAAGGTTCCCATGAGTCCCTCCTTGAGTTCAATTAATTTGCTAGAGCAGCTCACAGAACTCAGGAAAAAAACACATTTACTGGTTTATTATAAAGGGTGTCACAAAGGATACAGTTGCAGAGGTGCATAGAGTGAGGTATGGGGAAGGGGTGCAGAGCTTCCATGCCCTAGAAATAGAGGACCCAGAGATGAACCTGGCTGTCTTCACTGTTTTGCTTTGTGTTAGTTTTGATTCTCAAGCTACGTGCAATTAATGGACAGACAGCGTCATGATAAAATGTATTAATAGCTTTGATTGATTATATTGTGCACCTAGGAAGCACCTGGCACATAGTAGGCACTCATAAATATTCATGGATGAATGAATGGATGGATGATACATCAGCATCTTGTTACAGGAAAAGGCCAGGGTGAAGTGATTAAGAGCTCTTGCTTTGGGTTCAGATCAACCTGGGCTTGACTCCAGCTCAACTACTTGCTGGTCTTGTGACCTTAGGAAAATTACCTTGTTGAGACTCAGTTTTCTTAGCTATCAAAAGAGTTGATGATAGCACCTACTTCATAAGGTGATTGTGAAAGTCAAATGATGTACTCTATTTAAAGTACTTGGCCTGTAGCAGTGGCAGGAATTGTTACCATTCATTATCGTTGCTGGGAGAAGGAGTACTTGAGTTCTAGCCCAATCCTGCCATTTAGTGAGAATGCGAGGGGGAGGGTGGTTCAGTTCATCTCTCTGCACCTCGATTTCTCCAACTATTCAATAAATAACTTGGCCGAGGTGATTTTGAAATCAGATCTACTGGATAGGAATTGTGTTCAATAGAACAGTGGCTTAGCAATAAAGGGGTTTATGCTTCTCATGTCACAGGAAGTGTGGAGGGAGTCCACAGTTTGTATAGCAGCTCCAGCCATGATGCCCCCAAGGAGCCACGATGAAGCTCCTTCTATAGCTTCTTCCTCCACTGTCCTTAGCAGGTGAATGTCCATCCCCTTGTTTTCAAAATGGCTGTGTCCAGGCACAAAGGAGGAGAAATGTTGAAGGGCAAACTGTCACCTTTTAAAGAGCATTCCTGGAAACCACATGTCTCATTGGCTAAAACTGAGCGAAGGATCCACCCGTAACCACAAAGGAAGCTGGGAGAATTTTAACTGAGCATGGTGTCCACCCAGGAAATGAAGCTTCTGCTGGTATTAATATGAAAAAAAAGGAGAATAGATACTGGAGGCAGACAATGGTGGTGTCCACCCGCCAAGACAGGCAGGAGATGATAACTGTATCATTATAAACCCTTCGGGATTCATATAGGCATGTAAAAATTATACATATAAAATATAAGTCTAGGCCAGTGGCACTCAATTAAAGAGAAAATCTTGCCCTTTGATTATGAGTCATTTTGAAGAATCTCTTCTTTCTGTTTCTAGAATCTCATTGTCTTAAATGGAGATTCTGTTTCTGATTTCTTGCCTAGCTACCAAGACAGAATTCTCTGCAGAAAAACACACCTCCTCCCGAGAAGACCCCTCTGGGGGTGGATGTGGAGAGTTATGTTGTGATTTGTGTGGGGCTGGCTTTGGTGGTCTCATCCTGGCATTTAAAAAAACGTGAAGGGTGCATCCCTTTGTGACTGCCGTCACTTTTCCCTGGGAGTCCCCACAATGCCGGTGTGACTGCTGTGTGAGGGCTTTGGAAGCCCATCCCAGGGAAGAACAAGGCTTTGCAGGAGGCAAGAGATGCTGTCTGAAGACTACGGGAATGAAATCATCATAGAGGTTGAGAATGTTCCATCCGGGGTCCAAAGCCATCCATCCTCAAATCGGATTTGTCAAGAAAAGGCACTGGTTAACTCAAGCTTCAGCGTGGTTTCATCACTATCTGACATCGACGTGACAGACTCTCAGGTTTTCTGCAAAAGGAATGACAGAAAGGGCAACCGGTTGTTACGGTTTTCAACATCTCTGAATGAGTCGATTTCTCAGACCCTTCACAGCCCAGAATGCATGGGCGCGGACACGCCCTGTTCTTCACGTGAAACCATTCAAGGTAGTAAAACCCCGGGGAAGAGGAGTTAGGGAGGTGGCCAAGAAGGCTTCCAAGTTGTCCACCAGGTTTTTTACTTTTAAGACATCTAGTAATGTGGAATGTTTTGTAGGTGAACTAAGGACCCTGGGGACGAAAAAAGGGACCACTTTGAGAACTTCCTACTAACAAGAGCTTATTTTGATCAAGCTTATTTCATGCACCTGCTTTTTATTATCTGTCATGTTTAATATTGTTTACTACCCACACTCTGCACCTTTGAGGCAGGCACTTCCATTTGCTTGATGAGGAAATTGAGGCTCAGAGAAATTCAGTGACATGGCAGATCTGGGACCCAAATGCAGGTCTGCCTGATTCCCAGGCCAGAGTCCTTAGCCACTGTACTGTCCCACTTTGGCTGGATTCCTCCTCATCTTGGCTCAGGCAACATAGATAGCTAGGACACCTCTTGCTGCCAACTCCATCAGGAAACCAGGTCTCAGCTGAGACCTCCTAGCCTCTCTGCTCCTAACGCCAACAGACATGATGTTCCTGTTTTACTTCCATAATATTCCAGACATAATGTCTAACAGCTCCCAGTGATTTCTGGGAGAAGAGAAAAATCCCAGAGAGTTTAGCTCCTTTGCTGAAGAAGGTTGGGGCATCACTTCTCGTGCTGCCGTCTCCCTACATCTCTGTTTTCCCCTCTTCCCCTCTTCTTTCTTCCTCTCTGTCTACTCATCCTTCCTGCTCAGGAGAGACACAAATTCCTCATATGTCCAGCAGAGTGACGTGGTGGCCCTCTTTGAGGGCGTTCCCTTCCACCTCAACCATATCATTAAAATGAATGCGGTACTTCCTCATGGGGTTTCCAGCTCAGTGCTGTGTACAAGGAGCCAGCCTGCTCCCTCTGTTCCTCAGCCACCTCCAGCACGTCACTGCCCCCTGGACCCCAGCTGGCTTCCCTCCTGGTACAAGACGGTGACGGCGTTCCAGGCTTGATGTGCAGACACAACGATATCCAGAGGAAGAAGGACCTGTCTTTTTCTTGCTTTTTGCTTTTTTGGAGAAGGAAGAATGCTTTTCCAAGAAACTTCTCAGCAGACCACCCCTCAGAGAACATTGGCCAACACTGTGTCACGTGCCTGTGCTGAAACCAGTCACCTGCCCGGGGGGACAGGACTACTGGGATCGGCTTAGACTCACTGAGACCTGCTCCTTGTGCCTGGAGATGGGCCTGCCCCCAAGGAAGCTCAGGGCCATGTGAGAGAGGAGGTAGATTCCTAAACACAATTGGGATTCTATTAACAAGGAGGGAGTGACTTTGGGGTATGTGACCAGCAGCATCTGCCACCACTGACCGAAAATGTGAATGTGAGTTAGTGGGAGAAGAGAAGGGGGTCCTTGCAGGTAGGTGTAAGAACATATAACAATAGTCAAGGAATGTAAAAAAGCACCTGGGGCTGGGTTCAGGGGTAAAAAGAAGTGATGTGGGATAGTAAAGTGAGAGCGAAGGGGCAGGCTGACCAAACATGCAGGATCTTGTTGGCTTTGCAAAACGTTTTTTTGTCACAGGAAAGAGAAAACTATTGACTGAAATAGAGTGCAACCATTATCATTTGCTGTAGCTTTGAGCTTTAGCATGTATGTATGTCTTTTTATTGTTTTTCTCTGTGATCTTTGGGATCCCCGAGTCCACATATTCTTCTTTCCTTGTGCTCTTATAAAAATACTCTCTAACTTCAGCACCATATTTTAAAATGTTATGATTCTGTTAAAGAAAAAAGAAATGACACTCCATTTATTCTCCGCCCCCCCTCCCCGCTGCAGGACAAAAGTTAATCGCATCTCTGATACCCATGACATCCAGAGACAGAATTAAAGCCATCAGGAACCAGCCAAGAACCATGGAAGAGAAAAGGAACCTTAGGTATGGATGGAAGCACTTTCTTCTTTCCCAGATTTTACATGAACCTCAATCTTCTACTTTTGCCCCATCTCAAAGAGATAAGAAATGAATAAATGTAAGAGAAGAGACAAATCTTCCTTTCAGAAGGATTTCAAATAATCTATGTAGGTACTCCTCTTTCTAGGAGCAGGGGCTTAATTCCCACCCTGTGGCTGGAGTGTGGGCTGAGCTTGGTGTCTTGCTTCCAAGGAGTAGAGTATGGAAGGAAGGGGAGTAACTTTCCATTGGAGAAGTCTGGCTAACACTGCATCGGCCAGGTGCCCCAGGTTAACGTCCCCAAAGATAAGCCATTTGATGAGAAGGACATGTCCCCTCTGTAGTATTCTCTCCTAAAACCGATAACTCCAGTCAAAACAGGGAAAAACACTAGGCAAATCCCAACCGAAGGACATTCTACAAAATACTCCTTGAAACTGTCCAAGTCATCAAAAACAAGGAAAGTCTGAGCAACTGTCCTAGCCTAGAGGATTCTAAAGAGACGTGACAAGTAAATGCAAGGTGGTGTCTGGATGGGGTTCTGGAATAGAACATGGACATTGGTGGGAAAAATAGTAAAATCTGAATAACCTGGAGTTTAGGTAGCAGCAATGTACCAATGTCGGTTTCTTAGTTTTGATGAACCTGCCGTGGAAAGTGAGTAGTATATGGGAACGCTCTGTAATGCCTTTGCACCTTCATGGTGAATCTCAAACTATTCTAAAATAAACAGTTTACTTAAAAAAAAAAAAAGAAGAAGAAGAAGAAGAAGAAGACTATAGGAGATTTCTAAGTCCAGAAATTCAAAAACAAGTGTGAGGGCTGTTTTAGTCCTCAGATGTTACATTAATTGTTCCTCAATCTTTTTCTTTTTCCTTTTTGCAATTTGTAATAGTTGGCAGAAACTAGCAGAATGGAGGCAACAATGGCTAAGAAATGATTCAAGGATTTAGTTTTTCCTGAGGTTTCAAAGATGAATTTGAAAGCCTGGCAGGGATTTGTCAACGAGTAACTCATGAATGGCCGAAAGAAAGTCAGGCCCAATCAAGGTGGAAGGAGATTGCAAGGGGAGGATTGCAAAAAGGTCTGGTCTGCCCCAATCTTCTGGGGCAAAACAGGGGGTGGGGAGATTTGAGCTGAGCTTTGAAAGACGGGGAGTGGGATGGTGGGCATTTGAGGTGGACCAAAGAAAGCCAGGAAGGACCAGAAGGAAGTACATGTGGCGAGTTCATGGAAGGATAACGACACCAACTGTGACTGTGTCTTTCTCAAAACGCTCTTCCGTTTCAAACTCTGCGTGGCTCCTCTGTCACGGAATAAGGGCACCAAAGACCTTACAGTAGGATTTCTCAACCTCAGTACAATTGACGTCATAGTGCCACTGTGGGGGCTGTCCCATTCCTTGCAGGGTGTTTAGCAGCATCACTGGCCCCTACCCAGTAGATGCCAAAGCACCCCTCTGCCAGTTTGACAACCAAAAATGTTTCCAGGTATTGTCAATTGTCCCCTAGGGGGCAACATCGTCCCAGGTTGAGAACCACTGACTTACAGGGACAGCCCTCTCCCCCACGTTATCATTCCTATCTTCCTATTCTCCCTTTGCTCATTCCTTTCCAGCCTGGCCTCCTTGCTGTTCTGACCCCGCGTGGGGCTCTGTGTTGGCCATTGCATATGCACGGGGCATTGTCTTATCCATACGACCAGTCCCTCCTCTCCTTTAAACCAGGGTGATGCTCAGATATCACTATATGTCAAATTTTAATACTGTCTCCTCACCATTATTTCTCATCTCTTTACTCTGATGTTTTTTTCTTTTTCCTTCTAATGCTACAAATCACCTTCTAATATACTATACAGTTTACTCGTTTTATTATCATGTTTATTTGTTGTCTTTCTCTTCCAAAGAGGATGTTGGCTCCATGAGCCAGGGAAATTGCTCTCTTACCGCCTGGAACCATGCCTAGCACATCATAGGTGCTCAGTGACTATTTCTTGAATGAATGGATTACAGCATTGGTATCTCTCATCTCCTGCTTTTGCCCACAGGAGAATAGTCGACAAAGAAAAAAGTAAACAGTCAAATCGTATCTTGAAGCTCAATTGCTGCACTCAGTGTCTACACTCCATTTCACGGGTAAGTCGGCCTTTATTGCAGTCAGGAAAATGGGCACAAGAAGAAGGTGGAAACAGGGAAGGAGGAGACTGAAGGGAGAGGGGACCCAAGGGAAAGAGGAATCGAAATTCAGGGCGATTTCATGGCCCAGAGCCATTGGGTCTGGAGCGGTGTGAAGAAGCGAGGTGGGCAGTGTGTGTTGGCCAACTTGGCCATCGTGAGGGGCACCTTCTTTGACAAGCAAACCTGGGAAGTTAATAATGGCACCACCTTAGATGGTAGTCAAGAGGATTGAATGAGATACCATTTGTAAAAGTGCTTAGCACTGTGCCTGGCACATCATAGTGCTCTAGAAACGGCAGCTGTTTTTGCTATTAGGGTACCTGCTCAGTAGACGTTTGTTGAGTGACTATTAAGCCATCCACTTTGCATCCCGACTCCAGGCTTACCAGAGATCCAAGAACAGCCTGTCGGAATTCCTCAATACCATCAGCCTGTGGCAGAAGACTCTCAAGATCATCGGAGGCAAGTTCGGAACCAGCGTCCTCTCCTATTTCAACTTTCTGAGGTGGCTTTTGAAGTTCAACATCTTCTCGTTCATCGTGAACTTCAGCTTCATCGTAATCCCTCAGCTCACTGTGGCCGAAGAGAACACCCTCCAGTTCACTGGGCTGGAGTTTTTGACTGGGGCAGTAAGTTCTCCACTTCCCTGACCTCCCAGTTCACCGGCTCAGAAACCCAGGGACATACCTTGCTGGTCACCCACTCAGACCTCTCATTTTGCCTGGGGGTCTATGGATGGGGAAAGTGGGTGTTTAAAATGTTTTTCCCCAAAAATAATATATACACATCCTAGTAGAATTTCTGTCTCCAGAGGTAACTACTGTGAACAGTCTATGCTGTTGTCCACACTGCTCTTTTTGCACACATATGGACACATCTATGCATGTACATGGATGTCCTTTTCTTTTCTCACAAAAGATGAATTATTCATTATGTCTTGTCTACAACCTGCTTTCTTTCACCTAACAATATGTAGTAGACATCCCATGCTAGTGCTCGTAGATCTTTGTTTTTTTTTTTTCCTTTTTAATTTTTATCTTTACAAAATACAATGCTCCTTTTGAAAAATTCCTACTATGGAAGAGAATTAAGAGAAAGTCCATCTTACCTTCCTTCCCTTGTCCAACTCCCCGGTTTCAGATGTATCTTCGTAGACTGTTTTTCTTCCCATACAAACACTGATAGATAGATAGATGATAGATAAATAGATGATAGATACATAATCATTGTTTTAAAAATAAAAAAAAGATAGGATTGTACTGCAAGTCTTATTTTGCAACTTTTTTTAGCTCACTATATATCTTGAACATTTTTATACATCCACATTATTCTTTTTTAACTGCAACTGTAATTTATTTACCCAGCTCCCTATGGAAGCATATAACCCCTGCCTTGTGAGTTTAACTTCGTGAAAGGATTTCTGCCACTGCGATGCTATAGAGCAGATTCTATAACCACAGCCCGAGGGCCAAATCTAGCCTGTCTCCTGATTTTGTATCCTGAGAACTGAGATTGGTTTTTACATTTTTAAGTTGTTCAAAAAGATTCAAAAGAAGGACAACATTTTGTGAAACAAAAATGATATGAGATTGAAATTTCAGTGTCCATAAATGAAGTTCTTTTGAAACAGGGCCACAGACATTTGTTTATGTATCGTCCATACTGCTTTCACGATATAACCGCAATAACTGATGCAGCAGACACATGACCCACAAAACCAAAGATATTTACTATCTAGCTCTTTATTGAAAAAGTTTGCCAATACCTGCAGTAGAATGTTCAAAGTAGGGTTCTTCCATTTGTCTTTTTTTTCTTTTTCTCTTAAAAAAACTTTCCTTGAGTAGATGCATTAAAATGGAATTATTGTGTAAATTTTCTCCTTCATTTTTTCTCATTACTATGTTTCTTTTATATATTTGTATATAGGGAGCATTTTATTAGGAAACACTTCAAACATACAGAAAAACAAATAGCAGTAAAATAAACACCCAGGTACCCACTATGTAGATTTTAAATTGCCATATTTATCTTATTATTTTTGGAAGCATTGTAAGATAAATTACAGACATGAGGACATCTTACTCTGAAATTCTTCAACATGCATTTCTGAAAAATAAGGACACTTTTCTGCAGTCACAGTACCATTATCTGCCTAATGAAATTAAAAATTAATATCATCTGAAATCCAGACCATATTCAAATTTTCCCAACTTTCCACAAAATGTTTAATAATTTTCTTCTTCAGACCAAATTCGAGCAAAGACCAGATTTTTGCATTCTGTTGTTTTTCCTCCTTACACCTCTATTAATCTAGAATAAGCTTCCAGTCCTGGCACCCCTGCTCCCCTGACAGTGGCTTGTTATAGAAACCAGACCAGTTCGTCCTGTAGTTTCCAGCGTCCTACCTTCTGGAACTGTCTGATTATTTCCTTGTGTCTCTCTGATTTGTGTCCTGTGAACAGAAATGTAGACCGAAAGGTTTGATTCGTTTCCTACTAAGCATGTTTGGCCATAATACTCAACAGGTGACAGAGGCGCGTAATGCCCGGCTGTCCTGCTCTTGGTGAGGTTGCGCTTGGTCGCTGGGTGCAGGTTGTGACAGCTGGATGTCTCCATTGTGAAGTGATGTTGTTTGGGGTTCCTTCCCAGTCTGAGAGCCAAGTGATAAAAAGTCTATGATCTCAGTGGCCTTGGGTGTCCTTTCATGGAAAACTAAACATCTAAACTAACTGGCCCAAGTTTCTTGCATTCAGAAGAGGTCAACTCTGTCGACTGTAGTCACTTATCATTTTTTCAAGCGATCCACCTAACCCAGGGTTTATTGTCCCTTTCAGGGTTATTTTAGGGACACGGTGATGTACTACGGCTTTTACACCAACTCTACGATCCAGCATGGGAGCAGCGGGGCATCCTACAACATGCAGCTGGCCTACATCTTCACAGTCGGAATTTCCTTGGTCATCTGCTTTTTCAGTTTGCTGTTCAGGTAAGGGGTGTCTGCCTCTCCTGATTCTGGGGCTCATTTCAGATTTAAGCAAAAATCCAAGAAACTCAAAAATTACCCAGGAAACGGTTTCTGTGCAATTTTGGCTTTCTATGCCTTGTCCTGGAACACAAAATAGGAGTTTGGAAGAGAGGTTTCGTGTGCTCTTAAAGGAATGGCTCAGTCTGCAAATACAGATGTGATGACCCAAGCAATGATAAGGACAGAGGATATGACAGACAGTGTCAGAGAGGAGGAACAGAGGGAAAATACACGTGTGAAAGATGTTCAACCTCTGTGTTAGTGTGCTGGGGTGCAAAGCACCGCAGACTGGGGGGCTTAAAGAACAGAAATTTATTTTCTCACAGTTCTGGAGGCCAGAAGTCCAAGATCAAGGTGTGGGCAGGGTTGGTTTCTTCTAAGGCCTCTCTTCTTGGCTTGTAGATGGCACCTCCTCCTCCTCCTGGTGTCTTTACACAATCTTCCCTCGGTACGTGTCTGGCCCTAATCTCTTCTTATAAAGATACTGTTCATATTGGATTAGGACCCACTTTAATGACCTCATTTTAAGCTTAATTATTGCTTTAAAGACCCTGCCTCCAAATGCAGTCATATTCTGAGATACTGGGGGTTAGGGCTTCCACATATGGACTTCAGGAGAGACACAATTCCACCTGTAACCACCTCACTGCCAGCATGTGAATTCAAACTAAAATGGGATTTCGTTTTGTCCTATGGAACTAGGAAATGTTTCTTAAGCTGCTGTTACTGAGTGGTGGCAAATTTGAAAACAGCAGCATCCATTCTATTCAGCATTTATTAATTATGTGCCAGGCTCGTGCTAAGTGCTTGCTGAGCCTGAGGTATCCCATAATAATAACGGCTACCTTTATCAAATGCTTGCTGCTTTAAGTGCCGAACTGACTTCTGCGGAAGGCTGAATAATCTCCCCCCACTGCCCAAAATATCCATGTCTTAATTTCCGGAACCTGAAAATATGTGACTTTACGTGGCCAAGAGATTTTGCAGATGTGATTAAGTATCTTAAAATGGGGAGATGATCCTGGGTTATCCAGATGGTCCCAGTGGAACTGCAAGAGTCCTTATGAAAGGGAGGCAAGAGGTCAGAGAGAGAGATGGAAGAGGCTACTCCGCTGGTTTGAGGATGGAGGAGGTGGCCACAAGCCAGGGAATGCAGGCAGGTTCTAGAAGCTGGAAAAGGCAAGGAAATGGATTCTCCTCTGGATTCCCCAGAAGGAACACAGCTCTGCCGGCACCTTCACGTTAGCTCTGTAAGACCCGTTTTCTGACTTCTGACCTCCAGAAGTATAAGATAAATCTGTGTTGTTTTAAGCCACTAAGCTGGTGGTCATTTGTTACAGCAGCTATAGCAAACGAATACCATTCTCATAATAACTCTGTGAGGTGAGTACTGTTGTTATCTCCATTACACAGACGGGGAAACTGAGTCTCAGAATAGTTAATAGGACAAAGATCCCTCAGTTGCCAAATCCAGGATGGCAAGCCAGGCCTGACTGATCCCAAAGCCAGTGCTCTTAACCAGTATGCTGTGACCACATGCTCCACGCGAAACTTGGGGCTGACTCTTCCATGTTGCCTTTCACCATTAACGACGGGACTGTCCTTTGTTTAACCCCTGCACTCCCCAACGCCTGCCATAATAATCCTTGGGTGTCTTGGTTTCTGCCTTCCCTAGCATGGCCAAGTATTTCCGGAACAACTTCATTAACCCCCACATTTACTCCAGAGGGATCGCTAAGCTTATCTTTTGCTGGGACTTCACTGTCACTCATGAAAAAGCCGTGAAGCTAAAACAGAAGAATCTCAGCACTGAGATAAGGGTAAGGCAAGGTCACGCTACCCAAAGTCTTCCTTCAGCCAGTATCCTTCCCTTGTCCAATATGTCTGTAACTTTTCTTCAAGTAATAATGAATTATTGTTTTAATTGCCCATGAGACTGACAAAAAATTTAAAATAGTCACAATGCCTCGTGCTGGTGAGGATGTAGGGAAATGGACATTTTCACATCACATGGTGGCTTTGTAATTGGTGCAACCTTTCTGGAGGTCAATTTAGTGATTTATATCAAACCAGTAAATGTACATGCTTCTTGACTCCACAGTTCCAGGTTTAAAATTTTACTCTATGCCAGGCATGATAGTTCATGCCTATAATCCCAGCACTTTGGGAGGCAGAGGTGGGAGGATCACTTGAGGCCAGGAGTTGACCAGCCCGGGCAACAGAGAGAGACCCTGTCTCTACAAAAAAATAAT
>NW_012148285.1:12304243-12307233 GCF_000956105.1 Propithecus coquereli | reverse complement strand
GGGTGGCCTGGGCAAAGTAGTTTTTCCATAGGTTTCAGCATTCTCCTCTGGAAAATAGGGCCAATTGTATTCAGTTTACTGACCTCTAGAATTGCGGTGCAGGTTGGTCTGATTATGTCACTTTTTTTAATGGCTTCCCATTACCCTCAATATAAAACCTGTCCTCCATGGCATGACTGACAAATCTTTTATAATCTGACCCCTGCCCACATCTCTAGCCTCAGCAGCCCCCAACCGCACCAACAATACTAAACGGTATGTCCGTAGTTCCCTGAACACACTGTGTATTTCCTTATCTCTAGGTGGGAAACATGCAGTTCATTCTCCACCCCCTACTTCCTTTCATCTGGCAAACTCCTTAGCATGGGTGTCACCTCCTCCAGAAAGCCTTCTCTCGCCACTACCACCTGCACTAGACTGAGTGGGGTGTTCCTGCCTCTGCATATCACAAGCAGCATTGAAAATGCCTGTGTTTGTGTCTGTTTCTTCTCAGCACCTGGCCCAACACCTGGTGCATAGTAGGTGCTCAACTAAATGGATGAATAAGTAAGAAGCCTGCAAAAAAAATGGGTGTGTGATTATACAAACCTGAGGGTTTGCTGTAATCATATTCAGGTCTATCCTGAAAGAGGGGAAATTGAATCTCAGTCTTCAGGGGCCCTACACAGCTTACTTAGGTTGTAAGTGGGGACCAGGCAGCTGCAGTTGAAAGCAGACTTCCAAGCTCTTTTTTCACTCACCTGAAATGAGGAGGGGCAGCTCAGGAGGAGAGAAGGTGGGAATGGAATTATTCCCTCTGTTCGAACATCTGCTCTGTGCCGGACAGAATCAACCTTTTGCAACTCTGGTGGTCACCATTCATTGGTGACTACAATTTCCTGTGAATTGCCCCAGCTGTGTTTAGCAGCCCTGGGGCCAGACCTTGCCTTGTTTGAGTTCATTTCATTCTTGCAATGTCTCTATGGGTTGTGTGGTCATCTCTCCATCTTATAGATGGGAAAAGGGGCTCAGAGAAGCTAAGCATCTGGCCCCAGACCTTGCAGCTTGTAAGTGTGGGGAGGGGCGGTGGCATTTGAACCCAATTTACCGTGCTCCAAAGATACTACCAAGAGTGTGAGTGATGCTTTGGAACCATCCAGAGGTAGATGGAGGCAGGGTTGGGCCTTGAGGGGAGGAGGTGGGAGTGTGAGAATCAGATAAATGCACCAGAATCACTTACCCCAAGACCCACAAAGGACTCCTGGCAGCGGGCAGCTCAGGCCCTACTCCAAGCCAAAGGCCAGGGCACTGCATCCCTCCGGAGGTGCGGCATCCCTCCTGACCTCACGCAAAGGTGCAGCATGGGCTGGCAGAGGTGCCCCCTGCCCCCCAGTTCAGTTCTCAAAGACAGGTGAGGCCTGGTGGAAATGAACAAGGCCACGCGGGGAGGAGAGAAGTTCCATGGATCATTGGTATTTCCTCGTGCGGTAGCTTCAGTAGACTTTGCTTATGCTCCAACAGCGAGGGAGTGCGTCTTCATCGCCCCAGATGTTTGGTAAAGAAAATAAAGCCACAGAATGACTGTTTGAGCTCAGGCCCTTGGGTCAGACATGCCTTGGTTCCCATCTGCCACTTCCTTGCTGGGTGACCCTGGGCAGGCGTCTTTGCCTCTCTGAGCGGTAGTTTGCTTGGAACAGGCTAAGTGCTAAATACATAGTAGCTTGTTAGTTAACCACAGAGGAGCTCCTTCTAGTGTTTTCCATCATGGGGGCCTTCTCAGTGAGGCAGCGAGGGGTCCAGTGCACAGTCGGCATCTCGGTTCTCTCCTCCATCCCTTGCAGTTCCTGAAGACCCACAGTAACCCTGGGGCGGTGCTGTTACTGCCTTTTGTTGTGTCCTGCATCAACCTGGTCGTGCCGCGCTTCTACTCCATGTTCAGGCTGGTGGAGAGGTACGAGATGCCGCGGCACGAAGTCTACATCATCCTGATCCGGTAGGTGATCTGTCGCCCAATGCCAGCCTCCATTTCCACAGAGGGAAGTGGAGTGGGAACTTGAAAGGGTTACACCCGCATCAAAGTTCTGTTCTCCAGAAAGAAGGAGTTTCAAGAGTCAAGTGTGTTTGCATGGTGTGGGCTAATAGCCATAAAATCTGAGGAGCCCTGAGAAAATACAGTTATTGGATACAAATGCCTTTTGCTCAAAGGAACAGCTCGCCTTTCTCAATTGCTCCCAGCCCGAAGGTTAACATATTAACAGTTCTCAAGTATGAGAGGTACAGATGGGCAAGCAGTGCACTGCACAAATGTTCCCAGCTGAGGAGTTGTGTGGGGACAGGACTCATCCAATGCTCCCTTTAGTCAAACTGTGAGTCCTGGTACCCACTACATCAGCTGGGAAGAAGAGGTGCATTTTCGTGACTTAGCCACCCAAACAGAGGTGGGAGGAGTGCTTTGGCAATTCATTGGCTCAGAAGGGGTGTCTTTTTGTGATTCCCACCAAGGCATCATATGTGCTAGAGGTGAAACCATGGCTTTGATAAAGCCTAAAACTACTCACATTTTGTCCTTCTAGCTTCTTCCTGGCAAGTTCCCTGCTGACTAGTTTCTGGTTATGGCGGTGTTTAAAATGATAAGTCTGTACGGTGCAGATTGAGTTTCTTTACTGATCATTGCAGAGCCCTTGACGTAACTTGGTGTTTGAGATCTGCCTCCTGGCTGCTCTCCAGCCTCATTTTCTTCCCCTCTCCTTCTCCACCACTACCCTTCTCCCTCCCTGACCTCCTCAGTGTTCACGGACATGCCACCCTGCAGCCCCAACACTGGGCCTTGGCATTGGCTGTTCTTTCTGCCAGGAATGCTCTTTCCACACACAGCCACATGGCTTGCTTCCTGCCTTTATTTTGGCGTCTGCGTAAACGTCACCCTCTTGGAAAGCTCTTCCTTGAGCACTCCATTAAAAATAACAGCTCTTGAACCTTACATTCAGCTGATTAGAAATAATAATAAAACA
>NW_012148285.1:12302829-12304193 GCF_000956105.1 Propithecus coquereli | reverse complement strand
GTCAGTAGTGCAGAGGTTGAGAAACCCTGGTCTATAGAAACAAACTTATTAAAAAGAGAGCAAGCAGAATGTATAAATAAAGGGGCTTGGACAAGAGGGTTGCAGATGTTAACTTCTTCCTCTGTGTGGATACTCAGCCACATTCTTCCAGAAAGAGCTCTGTGACCTCAGTGTACTTTCTTCAAGAACGGGTCCTGATCTGTTAGTCCCATCTGTTCCTCTAAGATGGAAATGGAGTTTGGGGATTCTTGGCCCATTTGAGAGTCCCCCACTGGTGTCCCATAATCCATGTCCTTCATGAACTTTGCCCTCTCTCTCACCTGTGAGTGTGGGCTGGTTTGTGTCTCTGGGTGCAGCAGGAGCTCACCTGGGGGTCTTTGCCAGCCGTGGAGGGGGATCTGTGGGTTAACTTGACTTTCTTGCGTTCCTAGGAGAACCTGTCAGAGATGCGTCAGGAGAACACCAAGTTAACATTCCATCAGCAGCTGAGCCGCTTCTCTGCCCACGTGGCAGCCTGGACCGTGTCGGCTGGGGTGGCCATCGCCTGCTGCGTGGCTGTGTATTACCTGGCTGAGTACAACTCAGAGGTAACCAGAGAGGCAGAAACACCAGGGGCCAGAGCGAAGAGAACCAGGGGAAGGGATGGGATGTCGAGGGGGAGAGTGGTGTAGAGCCTGCTGCTCAGCCCAGCGTCTGTGGCCAGCAGCATCGGCATCAGCAGGAAGCGCGTTAAAAAAATGCAGGATCTACCCCGCTGCCCTGCCCCCGAACTCAGAAGCTGCATCTTAGCAAGATCCCCAGGTGATGCGTGTGCACAGGGCAGAGCGAGGAGCTCTGGGCTGGTGGAGAGATGGGGACTTTGGCCGCAGGCCTTGGATCAAGTTCTTGTTTCTTCCTCTATTATTCTGCCCCTAATGCCTCCCACAGCCCCTGGCACAGAGTAGACGCTCGATAAATATTGTGAACTGATGGATGCTGGCAAATGATTTCATCTTTCCAAGACCAGGTTCTTTGTCTGTAAAACAGGAATGATTCTGCCTGGCTTTGTAGGCAGGTGTGGTAAGGAATACGAAAAAAAATCACACGGTGGGTCCACCCAGTGCCTAGTACCATGGAGGATAAAGAAATGATCTGAAGCCAGGTGCGGTGGCTCCTTCCTGTAACCCCAGCACTTTGGGAGGTCAAGGCAGGAAGATTGCTTGAGGCCAGGAGTTTGGGATCAGCCTGAGCAAGACTCTGTCTCTATGAAAAATAGAAAAATCAGCCGGGCATGTGACATGCACCTGTAGTCCCAGCTACTCGGGAGGCTGAGGCAGGAGGATCGCTTGAGCCCAGGAGTTTGAGGTTGCTGTGAGCTATGATGA
>NW_012148285.1:12268519-12299320 GCF_000956105.1 Propithecus coquereli | reverse complement strand
CCAATCGGTCAGTCAATTATATCCAATTCATATGAAAACTCCAACCGTAGGTGAATTCTATACTCTCATTATTCCCCACATCCCACCCACCAGTCTAGGGTACCACTTTTTTTTAAGTATGTATAAAGGGGAACATATTAGGCCTCAGTCACCCCATAACCTTGCAGATTGGGTAAGATGGCCATAAAATACCATCAGCCTGGTGATAGAGTTGTTATGATTAAGGGAGGTGATTCAATAACAGGTTTAGCGGAGTATCCTGGGTCAGCACCCAGTGAATATTTATACATTTACTATTATTATAATGGGAAGTGAAATCAGATCGTTTGAAGATGCAACAAAAGAGAGCATATCAGTTAGAATAAATTAGGTTATGTTGCAGTGCAGCAAACAACCCCCAAAATCTCAGAGGCTTGGGACACAAAGGTGTATTTCTTGCTCATGCTACGCATGTGTTGTGGTTTTGCAGGAGGGATCCGTTCATGTTAGTTCATGAGGGATCCAGGCTGAGAGACAGTGACCATCGTGAATGTTGCTGACTGCTATTCCAAAGGGAAGGCAGAGAGTTCTGGAGGGTCTCACACTGGCGTTAAATGCTCCAGCTTAGAAGTGACACAGAGTGACACACATTGCTTCTGGTCACGATTCATTTACCAGAACTAGCCACATGGCCCCATCCAACTACAGGGGGGCAGGAATTTCTATCCTACCATGTGCCCAGAAGGGAACATTGGCAAACAGCAAGCAAGCCTGCCATGGAAGGTAATGATAAATGTTTTCTCTTCTGTTTAGAAACATCTTTCTGAAAATATCAATTATTGGCATTCTTTGTTACTATTGGCTCAACATCGTGGCCCTGTCTGGTGAAGAGGTAAGATTTCCACGCTGTTCTGCCTTAAGTTTGGTTTCTCAGCCTTTGACCACCAGGGAGGATATGAGTTTCTCAAGAGCCATTCATCCCTTGTGGGAAGAGAGAACAGCTGCTGATCTGGAAAACAACACAAGGCAGGAGGGGTCTCACTAAAAATCTCAGGTTCTAGAGTCAGGAAGACCTGATTTGAAAGCAGCTGTGTCATCTGCAGGCACTTAATCTCTTTGAGCGTCAGTTTTCTCATCTGTAAAATGGAGATTAAACAATATCATGTGCAGTATAAGCATAGCGCCCAGCATATGGTGGACATGCAACAGATGGCGGTAATTTTAATGCGAATCTGTCCTAACAGCCTTGGTTTTGGACAAGATCCTCTTTGATTCTTGATGTTCTGTTTTTCCTGTAACCTGGCTTTTACCCATCTGCAAGCACACACTGCTGGCAGTAACACTCATGTCCTAACCCTGATCATTCCTGGCCCTCCCTCACTTAATGACAGCTTCTCAGAGCCCCCTCTGTGAGAGTGGTGTCCCATGTGGACTCAGGAACAGGCCAACCTCCTGGCCTTCTCATTGGGATGCCCCTGCTACTGAGTCTCCCCTGAGAATGGGCCTCCACATCACACAGCCATCCTCAGCTCATGGCCATCCTGAGCCCTCAGGTACAGAAGGTGCCCTGGGACTGGGAGTGGAGTCAGGGAGGCTGGGGCTTTTCTCCAACTCTCTGCCACCCTTTGTTCCTGGGCTCCAAAATAGCACTGCTGTGTGCAGACTCAAACCAGCTCACATGAACATGGCACCTTCACTTTTCTCCCTAATCATCACCGGGGTTCAAAACCAGCCCTCCAAGTTAGAGTTATTCTTCCATCCACCATCCATCCATTGATCCATCCATCCACCCATCCATCCATCCACTGATTTATCCATCCATTCATCCATCCATCCATTTATCTATCCATATATTCATCCATCATCCAGCCATTTATCCATTCATCCATCCATTCATCCTTGGGCTGTGCATCCAAAACTCGCCTTCCCCCTTCAGCCAAATCTAAAATCTCCCAGTCCATCAGCTGATAGCACTGACTTCCTGCAGAGGTTACTGACCACCAGTTCCATAAACTAATTCAAACTTCCAGTTTACACCAGCCTGCTAAATCTCTTGGTCACTCTTTTAATTAAGCAGACATTAATTGATTTTTTGTAAGGTCAATAAGCAGAAAGAGTGGAGGCATTTCTAGCCATTGATGCTGCCTGCTGTCTTGAAGAAACTGATTAGCCCTGGCTGAGAATCAGGATCCAGAGGGGATAGGACAGAGATGAATCATTTTAAGGGGAGAGATCATAAGAAGGGAAAGTTTTGGTACATGTGGAAGGCAAGCCTTGGGGTGGGGGGAAGAAGAAGCCCAGAAAGAGAATAAGCACCCCTGAAAACAAACTCAGCTATGTTTTTGCAGAGAATGGGTCCACTTTTCTGGATACATAAGGACTTGGTCAAACTGAGCCTCCAGCCATGTCCTAACAATTACATAGAGCCAGGAACAGCCTGGGAGTTGAGCTGTGGCCACAGCCCCTTCCCGCATCCTGATTCTTGTTTGTCTTCCAGTGTTGGGAAACTCTCATTGGCCAGGAAATCTACCGGCTCCTTCTCATGGATTTCGTGTTCTCACTGGCGGATTCCTTCCTGGGGGAGTTTCTGAGGAGGTAAACATTTGTCACTAATGTGTAACAGTACCTGATTCTGTAACCAGAACCTGATTCCTGGCTGAATGGGAAGCACAGGTCCCTTATGTGCTCAAAGTGCACACTGTTCTAAGTCTGCCTATTGTCCTTTGGGATATCGTTCTCTTCTAAATTAACTAAAATTTCACCTTAACCTGACAGTCCTGTTGTCATAGTTCATTGGGTTCACTTGACCCTTTACAACCTTCTTTTGGGGGGAAAAACATTCTAGAAATAAAAGACAGAAACTGAGCCAATTGAAATCGTATCCACCATAGATAGTTTAAAATTCTAGTTTATATTCCTCCAGATTTTTCTATGTACACACTGCTGTGTGTGACTATACTGTATAGTACTATATAGTTTTCAAAAACAAAAGTGGGGACACACTGCAAAATCATGGTAGAGTTTGCTTTTATTAATCTGTCACTATGTCTTGGTGTCTTCCCATGTCAGTACATATAGATTCAGCTCATTGTTGTAATTTAATTTAATTAATGCACTAGTTTTTATATTAGATACCAGGTCTACAGAACTGAGGCACTGTCATCATTGGCCCATGTGTAGTTCTTTGCTATTTATTCATTCATTGAGTTTTTAATAACACCATGAGCCTCTGATTCCTTGTAGACATTTACGTATTTCTGCAATCTGCTGTGGTGATCAGATGGTGTGACCCAATGTTGATTTTTTCCTTAGTGGGTAGGTTCAATGCCAAATTTCTTCACTCAGTTCTGCCAAAACACGCTTTTATTCCAGTCTCTGTCCAGAGCCTGGACATAAAGATGAAAAGAGGTTTTTGGCAGAACTTTTTTTATTGGCAACTCCTCTTTTATGAAGAAATCAATGTGGTCCCAAGTTTCCCCAGAGTAAATGGAAACCTTGGTTTCCTCCTTGTAGATTTAGAAAACAGGGAAATAATGAATTGATAGTAGTAGCCAAAAATTTAAATTTTGAGTTGGGAGGTGCTGAGTTTATCTGGTTCATGAAAAAAGGTCTAATAAACAAAGAGTGGTATAAACAAATAATAGGTGGGATAATTTAAATATTTAATAATGAGGGTAACAAATGATTTCTGGAATTTTTTTGAACCACTTTAGTGGTAACCCCACTTGACTGCTTTGTGTTAAATCCATTTTCCCCCAATTCTCTCAATTATTTCTTCAAAAGCATGCTTATATACTTAGGACTTTTCAAAAATTTGCAAAGAAACTTACAACTTTATTTCAAACTGTGAGGGTCTCTTTTGATGATTATCTTAGGCTGAGGGGTCCTTCGAAGAAGTTTGTGTTTGGGTATGGTTTGGGTACTCAACCCAGTGTGTTTTCACAGAATCATTGGGATGCAGTTTATCACAAGCCTTGGCTTACAGGAGTTTGACATTGCCAGGAATGTTCTAGAACTGATCTACGCACAAACTCTGGTTTGGTGAGTTTTGTGACTCTGTGAAATACCCAGTAGTTCCCACCTGACTGTGGAGTTGGCATTTTGGTGATGAGACCCCAGAATCTTATCTATGGCCATACCACACTAAATGAGCCTGATCCCATCTGATCTTGGAAGCTAAGCAGGGTCGGGCCTGATTAGTACTTGGATGGGAGACACTAGAGTATGTTGTTTGTAAAACTGCCACAGGTGTTACCAAATCCAGCCAGTTTGAGAGCCATGAATTTAGCATTTAGACGATTCTTTTCCTGTGTGAGAACTTGAGGACTTCAGACAAGAATCAGCTGTTTTGCTTGTCCCACATAGTGCTTTTTCTAAAATTTTAATTAACCATTGCTGTGGTCGGAATGTCTTTGTCTCCCAAAATTCATATATTGAAAGCTAACCCCCAATGTGATGGTATTAGGAGTTGGAGTCTTTAAGGGGTGATTTGGTTTTTGGTGGAGCCCTTATGAATGGGATTAGCGCCCCTATACATGAGGCCTGAGAGAGACCTCTTGCCCCTTCCACCAAGTGAGGACACAGCAAGAAGGCACTGATTATGAACCAGAGAGCAGGCCCTCACCAGACACCAAGTCTGCTGGCACCTTCATCTTGGACTTCCCAGCTTTCAGACTGAGAGAAATAAATTTCTGTTATTTATAAGCCACCCAGTTTATGGTGTTTCATTATAGCAGCCCAAATGGACTAAGACAAAGACTCATATTTAAGAATCAGGAGATTTCACATAAAATTTAGATTTTTGCCTTCTCTCCAGAAGATCTGGCCATCTCCCATCATGGTAACATTTGGCCAGGCCTTGAACTGGGGTGAGCATCTCCAGTTTGCCACAGTTTCCACCTTGAACTTTTTTCTCTCAGCACTGATTTGCCATTTCTCGTTGCGCTTATGCTGTTAGTTTGGATGCAGACTTGACTTTGCATCCATGACTCAAGAGAAGTGAGGAATAAATTAAGGCAGAGAGGGCCACGTGTTTCTTATATTTGGTCTGCTTCACTGACGTGCCATCTGGTGGGGTCTCTGCAGTCTTTGGGATTTGAGACTTCTGTTTTAGCAACTCTGTGAGTGTGTGCATGTTGAGAATAGTCGGCTGGTTGCATGAATTTTTTTATAAGCTCACCTAGAAACCTCAAATAAATAGGCAGTGACTATTTTTCCTTATTTATTTTAACATGATGGAATTAATGTCAGAATTCTGTGTGATGGATCACATTCCCAGGGTCCATCTAACGGGGGGGTTGCTAATTTGAAAGTAGTGGATTCAGAAATGGATAAACTTGGATTCTGGGGTTGGCTTTGCCACTCATTGAGGTCACTGAGCTTCTCTGATCCTCAACAAATGGAGCTATATTATTATTACCTTATGTCATATAATTCACCCACATTATTTTTTAAAAACAAATAATAAAAATGCTTAAAGAGTGCTTATAAGTGCTATATGATTGAGCAATTCTACTTCTGGATATATATCCAAACGAACTGCAAGCAAGACCTGGAAGAGATATTTGCACATCATGTTCATAGCTGCATCATTCACAATAGTTAAAAGGTGGAAGCAACTCAAGTGTTCCTGGACAAATGACTGGATAAACAAAATGCGGTTTTAATCTCCTCATCTGTAAAGTGCACGTAATAATAGCTGCCTTTGAATCATGTTGAGGATTAAATGCCACGGTAGATGAAAGCTGGTTTTGCAAACTCCAATATGCCATAGAACTGGAAATTATTTTATTTTCTGACTCTTTAAAGTTGCCCTGGGTGATTTGGCTGTCTGCAAATAACTTAGTGTCAGTGAATTTATTTTAGAGATAGTGAAGACTTTTCTTTGGCAGTTTAGGCAATGTATTTGCTCACTGCCAGGTCACCCTGGCAATTTGGCAGCTTCCAAAGGCCTTTTACCCACATTATTTCAACTAGAATGCCTCTGGGCAAGTTCCTTAATCTATCTCTAAAACTTAGTTTTCTAATCTTCAAATGGTGGAGAGCTAATAGTACCTATTTACAGGGTTTGGGAGAGGATTAAATAAGAAAATATATATACTGAGTGCTTAGCACATACTTGACTAAGAAATGTATAAATGGAGATATTATAACTGTTGTTATTCTTAGGAGCACTCTTTTTTAATTGTAGTAAAAAAGGCATAATAAGTATATTCACATTGTTGTGCAGCCATTCTTTAGAACTTTTTAATCTTGCAAAACTGAAACGCTATTCCCATTAAATAATTCCTCATTTCCTCCGCCCTCTCGTCCTGGCAACCACCATTCTGCTTTTTGTTTCTGTGAGTCTGATTACTCTCGATACCTCATATAAATGGACTCATATATTATTTATCTTTTTGTGACTGGCTTATTTCACTTAGCATCATGTCCTCAATGTTCATCCATGTTGTAGCATTTCCTTTTTAAGGCTGAACAATATCCCATCGTATGCACAGACCACATTTTATTTATCTACTCACTTGTCCTTGAACACTCGGGTTGCTTCCACCTTTAGACTGTCGTGAATAATGTTGCTATGAACATGGGTGTGCAAATAGCTCTTCTAGGTCCTGCTTGCAATTCTTTTGGATATATACCCAGAAGTAGAATTGCTCAATCATATGGTACTTACAAGCACTCTTAAGGGTTTTTTTGTTTTCATATTTTAAAAAAATAATGTGGGTGAATTATATGACACAGTGTAATAATAATATAGCTCTGTTTATTGAATGCTCACTGTGGCCAAGCTTTTTTTTTTTCCGAGACAGAGTCTCACTCTGTTACCCGGGCTAGAGTGCCGTGGCATCAGCCTAGCTCACAGCAACCTCAAACTCCTGGGCTCAAGCGATCCTCCTGCCTCAGCCTCCCGAGTAGCTGGGACTACAGGCATGCGCCACCATACCTAGCTAATTTTTTCTATATATATATTTTTAGTTGTCCAGATAATTTCTTTCTATTTTTAGTAGAGACGGGGGTCTCGCTCTTGCTCAGGCTGGGCTCGAACTCCTGACCTTGAGCAATCCACCCGCCTTGGCCTCCCAGAATGCTAGGATTACAGGCGTGAGCCACTGCGCCCGGCCATGGCCAAGCTTTTTAATCCTAGGTCCTGAGCCCTCATAATATTGCTTATTTGATGGAGGTTGCAAAGGAAGAAATTACAATAGAAATGACTGTTACAACTTCTGGGCCTTTGAGGTTTTTGTTGATAAATTGTCAATAAGCACAATCGAAAACACCTATCTTCTCCTTTCACCATGGCAATTTAGCCTTTGTGGTTTTTAGAATATTGCCTTTGATGATAAGCTTGAAAAGAATATAATATAATGACAGAAAAGTAGCGTGTGTCAGGGACGATGGCAGAGACGAGGTGGGGAACGTGTTTCCCAAACTTGAGTCTTTTTCACACCAGCCTGCCTATTTTTTGGCATATCTACATATCACCTGTACTATTATCGACATGATAGTTTCTTTTAAATTGCTTGCCTTTTTAAAAAACTCCCATACATTTTAAAAGAAGTCTTTATTTTCCAATCCTTAATGGAAAACTGGTGCCATTTGGCAGAAATCACAAATAACTGGAAAAATAAAAGCAATCCCATCCAAACAGTCATTACATTCTAGCTAGATGCCGCTGTCTGCCAAGGCTCTCCGTCCAAAGCCTACTCCTTTTTTTAAAAAATGGGAAATTGGCAAGTGTTAGGAGTTAAAGACATTCTAGCACCACACTGAGATTTTCTTCTTTCGGCACGCAGGAGTGTTGAAGGAGAGCTGGGAAGGAAATGCCTTTCTCATTTGTAACTTGATTCAGTTGAATGCTTTGTCCCTATAGGACCTCAGACCTTCTTGAGTACCGTGGGGCCGGAGAGAGGTGGAAGGGGGCAGGAAGGATAGCGTATGTCCCACACTTGGGACACGCTAGCCTAGGGCATGCTGAAGGCCATCTGCAGGTGCAGTGGCTGTGTGAGTGGTTTTTCTGCAAAATCTCCTTTCCAAAGCTGGGCAGAGAGCAGCTGTGGACACTGGGTGTAGCAGGAATTTGCCCGGTTTGCTGTGACGGAAACAGTCCCCTGCTATATTCGTTCACTAGGGCCACCATAACACAGTACCACAGACTGGGTGGCTTAAACAATAGCAACTTATTTTCTCATAGTTCTGGGGGTGGAAGTCTAAGGTCAAGGTGTTGGCAGGCCAGTTTCTTCTGAGGGCCACGAGGGAAGGATCTGTTCCAGCCCCCTCTCTTTGGCTTTTAGATGCTCATCTTCTCTCCATGTCTTCACGTGGTCTTCCCTTTCTGTGTGTGTCTGTGTCCTAATCTCTTCTTTTAGAGACAACAGCTGTATTGGATTAAGGCCCATCACAGTGACCTCATTTTCCCTCAATCACCTCTTTAGGCCCTGTCTCCAAATACTGTTACACTCTAAGGTACTGAGGGTTAGGACTTCCGCATATGGATTTTGGGGGAGACACAATCCAGCCCACACACCTCCGTATTCACGCCCACTCCTCGTGTCTGCTCTGCCCTCCAACATTCACCCTCTCTCCATCGCAGGATTGGAATCTTCTTCTGCCCTCTGCTGCCCTTTATCCAAATGATTACTCTTTTCATCATGTTTTACGCCAAAAATGTGAGTCAGTCCAACGTTGAAACCCATTGGCTTTGCCCAGTCACGTGTGAGCTGGTGGCGGTTGGAGCGGGGAAGGGGGCACGGGGAAGCCGGTACCTGGCTGGGGTCCCCTCTGGCCACTCCTCTGGCCACAGATGGGAGTTGGCTGCTTCTCTCTCTCCAGATCAGCCTGATGATGAACTTCCAGCCTCCGAGCAAGGCCTGGAGGGCCTCCCAGATGATGACTGTCTTCATCTTGTTGCTCTTTTTCCCATCCTTCACCGGCGTCCTGTTCACCCTGGCCATCACCATCTGGAGGTAGGAGATGGTGGCCCTGGGTGAGGGTTTAGAGACTGGGTGGGTGAGTATTTAGGATGTAGGTTTTATTGGGATTCAGGTATGGTGAGGCCAGCAGATCAGGAGATGATTGCCATTGGAAAGATAGTTTATTACTCACAGTTCCCAAGAGGAGGGGCTGCTCAGTGCCACGCCAGCCACATGGGGAGCACCAGGATCAGGCAGGAGCAGAGGGAGCGAGGGGAAGATGCAGGAAAGAATCTGTGTTATGGTTCCTGTGGTAAGGAATGGGTGAGGCAGGGCAAGCAGGCTCAGTTTGGGCTAGTTTGAATAATCTCAGCAGCCTCTGGGGTGTAGGGACTGTCCTGAGCTGTCTGGCACCTGGCCCTGGAGTGACTGGGGCAGAAGAATAGTGGCCCAGAGTGTGACAACTTGTAAGAGTAGGAAGTGGTTGTGGGTATGGGCTCTGGATCGGTTGGTTTGCATATGAAAGATGTGCTTTGCAGCCTAGCTCTGGGAAGGGCAGTAAGACCCCAGATGTCAAAACATCAAAATAAAAAGACATGCTTGATACAGTGTTTAATCCAAGTTCCCTTGGTAACCATAGGCACTAAAATTGAGGGAGGGAACAAATCCTAGTTGGGTCACCACCCATCAAGTGACATAGTCAGGAGCAGCTTCCTCACTTCTGCCAAGAACCGAAGCTTCCCAGAATGGGGAGAGGCGAGCCCCCCACACAACAGCAGAGCTTCATCTAAGCTAACTGGAAGGCTAAGTGACCTCACTCCCTCCTACCCCTCGGGGCTCACCTCCCTTCAGCTCTACCCCACTGCAGCCCCACCACCAGCAAGCCCCTCCCCACACAGGCAGGGCACCCTGAGTGAAGGGCTCTCCCTCTGCTTGGCTGCCTTCCCTCCACCCTCTGATTCCCAGCTCCAAGGTCATCTCCAAGATCTGACCTTCATGGCCCTCCTGGTCTGCTGTCCATCCCCACCGCTGCTCTCTCTCAGGCCTGAGTTTCTTTCCTTCATTCCTCCATTCACAGTTAGAAATGCCTTTGTTTGAGACTTTATTTAATTGTTTACTCATTGCTTGTCCATCTTTCCCACTAGAACGTGAGCCCAAGAGGGCAGGGACTATGTCTGTCTTGTTTAATATGGAAGCCTGTCTAGAACAGGGCTTGGTAGAATAAACCACGGTCGAATGAATGAATGAGCAAATGAGTGAATGAATGAGCAAACAAAGGAGTTGATTTTTAGGACACATGTGGAGCTGGAGCCAATAGGAACTTAAGCAGCTCCAGAGAAGGCTGCTTTGCTTCACAATGTCCTTGTCCCTCTTGGCGTATCCACTCTCTTTTCTTTCTTTTTAACCAGTTCCTTTTGCCCTCTCGTTCCTGCTCATTCATGACAACTGACCGCAGCTTGTCATTGTTGCCAACTGCAGCTTCCATAGCTAACGGGCCTCCCTCTTCTCGTTTCCTAATTCGAGTTCCCAGGAAAGAAAGTCTGCTTGCCCCAATTTATGTCTTTGAGCCAAGATACCGCAGAGGTCACTGCCTGGCCTTTGGATTGGCCACTGTTGGATGAGGTGATACTTCTGGTCCAAGAGCTGGGCCTTGGAGTGCAGGTCACAGCAGCCAGGCAGTGAGGGACAGGGTTTCTTTTTTCAAGGGGGGTTTGGGTGGAACAGGCAAGAATTGCTGTTTCTAGGTCCAGAGCCCAGCAAGGACACCTTGATTCTAAAATAACTATACCTCAGTCTTGTGCTAGAGATGTTTTTCCATCCCTTGTTTTACCAGATTGAAACCTTCAGTTAACTGTGGTCCATTTCGGGGTCTGCCTTTCTTCATTCACTCCATCTACAGCTGGATCGACACCCTAAGTAAAAGGCCCGGCTACCTGTGGGTTGTTTGGATCTATCGGAACCTCATTGGAAGTGTGCACTTCTTTTTCATCCTCACCCTCATTGTGTTGTAAGTGGGGCACCTTGGGAAGCTAGCGGGGGAAAGCCAAGGGCTTGGGAAAACACTTCATTAATATGAGATGTGAACAGCCCTAGGCATGTTTGATTGGAAAGCAAAGAGCTACAGCATAGCTCAGTGTTATGGGTCACTCTGCCCGTGAATAGACTTTTAACAAGTTATTTAATATATTCTTGTCCTAGTTTTTTTTCTGTTGTTTGTTCTATGAAGAAAGCAATGCCTGTTTATCCCTCTTAAGAGATGATATGAGAATAATATGAAAAAATGGATATAAGAATGCTGAGGAAAACTATATATGTGATTCTTTCTGAGACCGTGATATGTTAAAATGGTTTGGGCATTATTTGTAGCCTGTCATGCTTAATTTTCAAATTAAAAAAAAGTAATTTCTGGCTTCTTGTGAAAAAGTAGATTTGCTGACACTGAGCCCATTTTCCTGCCTGTAATAATTGGTTGGCTGATATGTGGCTGTCCCTCTTGCTTAGCCCTTATGGCTGCAGTCTCCAACCCCTGGGCCACAGACTGGTATCGGTCTGTGGCCTGTTAGGAACCAGGTCCCACAGCAGGAGGTAAGTGGCTGGCAAGCCAGTGATCGCTCCATCATTGCATAAGCTCTGCCTCATGTCAGATCAGCAGCGGCATTAGATTCTCATAGGAGCACGAATCCCACTGTAAACTGTGCATGGGAGGGATCTAGGTTGTGAGCTCCTTATGAGAATCTAATGCCTGATGATCTGAGGTGGAGCTGAAGCAGTGATGCTAGCGCTGGGGAATGGCTGCAAATACACATTATCATTAACAGAGATGTTTGACTGCATAATGAATGTAATGTGCTTGAATCATCCTGAAACCATCCCCCACCCCTGGTCCATGGAAAAACTGTCTTCCATGAAACCCGTCCCTGGTGCCAAAAAGGTTGGGGATCGCTGCCTTATGGCATTGAGATTGCAGCTTCTCACGTAGAGAGACACAATTCAAAAGCACAAACTGTTGGAACCAGTTGATGTAGACTGTAGAGCAACTCCTCAGTTTCATAGATGGGATTGACGAGACTTACAGAGACAGGTTCCAGGCTGCAGGGCCCCTCAGAGGCAGAGGACGCTGGAACCTGGCTCCCCTGGCTCTTGGTCATGCTTTCCCTCCCAGACACCAGGTAGCCACTGGGCTCCTTAGAAAGGTCAGGTCCCCTGGTGCCTCACTCCTCCAGGCTTCTAATGTACTGGGCCTGTGCAGTTTTCACTTACAACACTTCTAACACTCAGTGTGTGGGGTTTTTCCTCACACCAACCAATTCTCCAACTCCCCAGACAACAACCGGGTGTCCTACAAGTTAATTCAATTCTGACACTATCTACCTGACCTAGCATTAGATCCCACGTGTTAAGGGCTCAGTCCCATAAGACTGCTGCCACCTCAGATGCCAGTCCTAAGTCCCGAGTTGTCACCCGTACTTCTGATCTACCAGCTACAAATTTAAAGATTCCCACAACCTCTCATGTTTGATATTTTGCTAAAATGACTTACAGAACTCAGAAAGGCACTTAACTATTACTGGCTTAATAAAAAAGATACGATTTAGGAAGGGCCAAATCGAAGACATGCCTAAGGCAAGGTTTGGGGAGGCGGTGGTGTGGCGCTTCCATGCCCTCTCCTAGGTAGTTATGATTGGTTAAATCATTGGCCACTGGTAAGTCATTCAATTTCCAGTCCCTCTCTCCTCCCAGAGGTCATGATGGGGCAGGGGCTGAAAATTTCAACACTCCAATTATGCCTAATCATGCCTTGGTCTTCTGGTAACCAGCCCCCATCGTGAAGCTACCTAGGGCCCCCAGCCACCAGGCATCTCATTAGCATTCAGAGATCCAAGGGTTTTAGGCACTGTGTGCCAGGAACAGGAGACAAAGACAAAATAATGTATATGTATTTATCACGGCAGCAGCTTGTCAGAAATGCAGAATCTTAGGCCGTACCCCAGACCTACTAAACCAGAATCTGCATTTGAACAAAATTCCAGGAAATATATCAGTTTGAACAGCACTGTCCAGATTCACAGACTCTAGCTGCACATTAGAATCACATACATTTTTCAAATGTTGATATCTTGTCCTGTGCCCAGAGATGCTCAATTAATTGGTCTAAGGAGGGACCATGGCATGGGTCTTATCTCCACCTTCCAGGTGATTCCATGTGCAGCCAGGTAAGAAGCACTGCTCTAATGTATTTAACCTGTAACTCACCCTGATAACTTTTCAGGAACATGTTGGGACCAAAATCTATTTGCAAGCAAATATGCCAGTTCCTTTGCATCCAGTTGAAATTCAGAGCCTGCAACCCACTGGCAAAAGTGTCTGTCATTCTTTCTTTTCTTCTCTTCCAGAATCATCACCTACCTTTACTGGCAGATCACAGAGGGAAGGAAGATTATGATCAGGCTGCTCCATGAACAGATCATTAATGTAAATCCCATTGGACCCTTCTGTTATCTTCCCCACTCTTTCTAACACTTTAGAGAGAAATTTCTAAACATATTCCAAAACAGTACAAGGGTATAGGCATATCCTTGCCACCCAGCCCTAACAACCATTAACATTTATTTGTATACTCTTATTTCATCTACATGATCTCTTCCCTGCAAATCTCTGGGTTATTTTAAAGAAAATCTTATGCTTTATATATTTTTTAAATCTGTTAAAACTTTTATATACATCTCTATGAGATAAAGACGTTTTAAAAACATAACCACAGGCTGGGCATGGTGGCTCACGACTGTAATCCTAGCACTTTGGGAGGCCAAGGTGGGAGGATTGCTTGAGGCCAAGAGTTCAAGACAAGCCTAGGCAATACAACAAGAGCCCATCTCTACAAAAAACAGAAAAATTAGCTGGGTATGGTGGCACACACAGGTAGTCCCAGCTACTTGGGAGGCTGGGGCAGGGGGATCGCTTGAACCCAGGAGTTTGAGGTTGCTGTGAGCTATGATGACAACATTGTACACTAGTCTCAGCAAGAGTGAGATCTGTCTCAAAAAACAAAAACAAAAACAAACCAACCAATCAAACCAACAAAAATAACCACCATATCATCATTACACCTGAAAAAAACTTAATAATCTATCATCTAATATCCAGTGTTCAAATTTCCCCAATTGTGCCATTAAGTTTCTTTTTACAGCAGAGTTTTTCAAATCAGAATCTGAAAAAGGGTCACGTGTTGCATTTGGTTGATATGCTTAATTTTCTTTTAATCTATAACCACCCCCCACTTTCTCTTGCCTTTTTATTGTTGAAGAATGCGGGTCATTTGTTTTATATTTACCATATTCTGCACATATCTGATTTGCAACCCTGCAGTGTTGTTTATTATGTTTCTTATTTTTTCTTTTTATGTCCTGTAAACTAGTGATGATATCTGGAGACCCGATTATATCCAGATCCAATTCTGTAGGCAGAGTACCTCATAGGTGATGCTATGCCCTTCTATGGCATTGCCTCAACACAGACAGTGTCTGATTGTTTCTTTTTCTGCGATGTTAACAGTGATCAGTGGGTCCAAGCTGACCCATCCATTTTTAAGTCTCCCATCAGCCTTCCATCTAGTGGATTTAGCAGCCTTTGATTAATAATGCCTAGAAGATCCATTTATTTCATTAGAAATTACAACATAGAGTCTAATTCCGTAATTCCTCCTGCATTCATTAGGTAGGATTCTTCTATAAAAAAAGAATTTTTGCTCATTAAGTATTTGATTGCCTTGAAATGTAATTCATAGAAGAGAGGCAAGGTAAATGCATGATTCTTCCCCTTTATTTAACAGTTTTCAAAATTATGAGTCAGTGCCCTAGTGTATTAGTTTGCTAGGGCTGCCATAATGAATTACCACAAATCTGGTGGCTTAAAACAACAAAAATTTATTATCTCACAGTTCTGGAGGCCAAAATCAAGATTTTAGCAGGGCCGGTTCCTTCTAAGGCTCTGAGGGAGAATCTGCCACTGGTCCCTGCCAGCAACCCTTTGATATTTCTTGGCTTAGAGCTTCATAACTCCAGTCTCTGCCTCCATCTTCACAAGACCTTTTTCTCTGTGTCTGTTTCTTCTTCTCTTATCTTTTCTTCTAACGACTTGCCATTGGATTTAGGATCTGCCCTAATCTAGGAGATCCTTAATTTAATTATTCTGCAAAGACCCTATTCTCAAGACAGACCATATTCACAGGTCCTGGAGTTCAGGCTTAGACATGTCTTTTTAAAGGAGGACACTGTTTAACCCACTATATCTAGCAACCTCCAAATATGGCCAATGAAGATTTTAAAATTATCGCTATGAATTCGTGGTTTAAATATATTTTGATGTCTTTCAATTTCAGTCTTGTTTTTTTAAATACTCATATATTATCAGCCTTTGCTAGTAGAAACCCTGGGTTCCTTTGACATGACCCCGGAAGTCTTTGATAGCTCCCTTGCTCCATGGAAGGACAAGATGTTCCAGGCTTATCTTTGTTCATTTCCTGTCCCGGAACAGGAATCTTCCATTTCTTCAAGGAGTCCTGGTGAGTGGTATTTAGAGACCAGTCTAGGCACAGGGATGCTCACTGCTACTGGGCTGGTTCCCTTTTCTTCTAAATACTAATATCACTGTGACATGAGAGCTTGTTGCTAGGAGCATGGGAAAGAAGCAGAACTCCCAGTGTTGTATCTGCTTGAATTGTTGGGGTTTCAGATAATTTGAATTGGTTCTTTTGGAATGTAAAGAAAGGGCATAGATTAGTTGTGCTTTTTCTCTTCTTTCTGGCAGAGCTCTGAATGGTTTGGGAAAGTCTTATGAAGCTCTCAGTACAGGAGGGATTTGATTCTTAAGCCTTGAGTTGTAAGGGTAGTGCCAGGTCAACTGGGGAGACATTTGAATGGCACGATTTGACATCACCACAGGCCTGCCTGCTTGGGAATTTTGGCCAGACGATGGACCACAAAGGCAGGGACATTATCTCCAAAAGAACCCAGATAAGAGGCTGGAAATAGGCTCTGCAACAATCCTTCTCAAAGTATGATCACTTAAATCAAAAACACCTGGATGCTTATTAAAAATGCAAATTCCTGCTATCTCCTTCTCCCAACCAATAACAGCAACAGATAACATTTGTTGTGTACTAACATGAGGCTTGGCCTTGTGCTAAGTGACAAACAAAAATTCCTATTTAATTTTAACTACTCCAGGGCACATACATTTCTTTAAACTCCCATTTTAAAATTAAGGCAACTGAGGCTTACAGAGAGAAGTGATTTACCCTAAGTCACAAGACCAGTAAATAAATGGAGGGATTTGAACCAGGCAACTCCAAAGTTTGTTTTCTTAACTACAATGCAGTTTAGCCTCTGAATAAAAATGTACTGAGTAAGGCCTAGGAGTTTGCAGCTTGGCATACTCTCTAGGTAATTCTAATTTGCACTAGAGTGTGAAAACAGCTGCTACAGAACAGAAATTTCCAAACAAGCTAGCCACATCCAAGGCAGCTCAGGAACTTGTTTAAAACACCAATTCCCAAAGACTCCTTACAGAAGAATTCCAATTAATATGTATAGAAGGACTGAGGGAAATAGAAAATCATCTTGAAGCAAAACACCACTGTAATAATTGTTACTATCAAGATCCACTGGTGGATGCTCGATTTGATCGACCTCGCTGGGACACACAACCAAAGGGGCTTGCTTGACCACCTCTACACATAGGTGGAATGCTCTGCTCTCTTATCTGCAACAGAGTTCGCAGGAAAGTGTTACACCCTCCTGGGGGAAGGCATGCCCGCCCCTTCCTTTGTTCCTCTGCCTGATTTGGAATTAGTGATCTCCATCAACACAGATGACTTTGACTAATGAAACACCCTTAATGTCCTTAGGGGCAGAGCTCTGAACTGTGGCATTCTCAGTGGGAGGACAGAGAAGGCCCAGGCAATATTAGGTTCATAGAACAGGCTTCTGGGGCAGGGAGCATGCCAGGAAGGGGGACACTGAAAACCATTTGTCCTGGGCATTCAGACAGTGGCATGTAAGTTATTGTTTCTGGCAGCAGGCTAGAGGTACTGCTCTAGTTTGCTAGGGGAATTCAGAGGGAATATTAAAATGCAGAAGGCATATAATTGGGGGGAGGATAATTTAGCTTTGCTATAAAATGTTTCTTTTCTTTCATCAAGAGAAAACATGGCAGCAATCTCCATCCCACTTCTGGGGCCCGACCTACCTGAAAATCAACCGTTTTGCCATCAGTCGCTTCTCAACCTCACGCCATCATTCATCCATGTGTTTGTTTTCCTTCTTGGCAGGAGGGCAAAGATAAAATGTTCCTGATAGAAAAGCTGGTCAAGCTGCAGGATACGGAGAAGAAAGTCAACCCCAGCTCTCTCGTACTGGAGAGGAGTGAAGTGGAGGTGAGGCTGGAGACTCCCTTGGGAACCCCCTGGGACACAAACTTGCCTCCTTGTAAAAGCGCATCAGGGAACTAGAGACCAAGCTCTTGGGATCACAGAAGGGCCCTTTAACTTCTATGTTTAAACATTTCTGTGTTTTTTATTTAAAAAATAATATTCATTCATTCAACATGTCCCATGCCTGGACTGATTCTATGTGCTGGGGTTATGGCGAACAAGACAAAGCCCTTGCCCTCACGGAACTTGTGATCCCCAACCTTTTTGGCACCAGGGACCATTTTCATGGAAGACAATTTTTCCACGGACCGGGGGTGGGGGGATGGTTTTGGGATAATTCAAGCACATCACATTTATTGTGCACTTTATTTCCATTATCATTACATTGCAATATATAATGAAATAATGATACAGCTCACCATAGGTTAGGGACCCCCGTTTTATAGAACCCAGTGATACAGAAGTAGATCCCACTGAGATAAACTGCCCTGAAGTCTCATCCCACTGTTAATACATCAGTGTATGTTCTTTCACATCTTTTTCCGTAGGCATCTGCAAACATAGCTGCATCTACTAATACTTTAATTTACTTATTTATTATAAAAGTAGGGCTATATTATACATTATAGTATCATAAAGTTTTCTCTCCACTTAATATATCTCAGACATTATTTCATTTTGTACATATTTGGATATTTGGGTTGTTTCCAGGTTTTTTAAATACTAAAAACCATATGTAATAAAATGTTTTTGTTATAATTATTTTATGTATTTCTACCACAAGGCATGTACATTATAATGTTAACAGATATTGCTGTATCACTTTCTTAAAAAGATTTTACCAATTTCATTCTTACCAAGAGAGTATAAAGATGCCTGAAACCCTGTTCTAATTCCAAAGCCCTTGCTGGCTTTGGTGTCCTGGAAAATATGGGTAAAGGGTAAACCCCACTTTAATTCAAATGCCACTTGTTTTAGAAGTTGTGACCTTGACAGAAGAGACTGCCTTGTAATTTACTGTCTCTGCAAATTAACACTGTCAGCCCGATTTAGGTAAGGGCTCTGGGGGTCCAGTGCTAAATCCTCTGAGGCAGAGACCTGTCTGTACCCCTGTCACCCTGGGTCCTAATATATTACCTAGTATATTGTGAATGCTCAGTAAATCTGTGTAGAATGAATGAATGAATGGAATTAGTGTCCCTAAAAAGCAAAATATGTTTGATAATTCTATGGCTGAGGCTTGGTCTTAATTGGTCACCCCTTAATTCTAAAATTGTGGGGGGCTCACAAATGATGCCGACTATGCAACAAGACCCGGAATCTACATTCTTTCTCAGTAATGTGGCTGCCCATTTTCTTCTCTTTCAGCAACAAGGCCCTTTGCATTTGGGGGAATGCGATGCTGCCCCTGGTGAGTAACCCAACTGGCACAGAACAAGATGGAGGGTCAGAATTGCTTGTGTATCCACTGCTCTTTCAATTGCAAACCCAACCCAAACTGGCTTAAGCAAAAATCCAAGGATGATTCTTGCTTTTGGCCTAGCCCAAACCTGGAGCTTGCAATGTCACCAGACCCTGGTTTCTTTCAGTTTGGTTTTTATCCATTATCTTAGTTCCTTTGGCAAATAGGCTCTTCTCAATAATTGCAAGACAGCTTTACCAACTTCTTATATATTCCCAGATTCAATCTAGTGGGAAAGAGTGGGGGACCCAGGATTCTCACAGTGTTTCATGGGATCTGATTAGGTGATATACGCATCCTTGAGCCAATTGCCATGGCTATGAAAATGTGGCAGTTCCCTTGGTCAGATCTGAGTCACACGCCTCACCTGTAGATTTAGATGGTCCATCCATAAAGACCCGAGGGACTGGGAGTAGAGAAGGGTGGCTTCCCAAAGAACATCTGGAGCTGATGCCACAAGGAAGACTGAATGCTGGGCAGGAAAGAAACAAACAAACCCATTCATCTTTTGGGATAGCATTTACCAATAGCATCTAGTGATGGGAGTTCAAGGGGGAGGGTTACAGAAACTAAAAAGGAAGAGGCAAGGAAGGTGCAAGAAGCTATGGGATCTTGAAGGCCAATTTGGCCTTTCCCTTGTAGATATGGGGCAGGGTGTATCTGCATTCACTTCTCTTTCCTGTGTCAAACTCAGGCCTGCGATTTAGGCAATCAGTCCAAGAAGATAACTCAAGGGCTTGATGATTATTGTGGCAGCCAGACAGCAATCAAGTAAAGAAAGAGATGAAAATGGAACAACTTCTTCTGTGACACCTTCCATGGGCCTTTGGGAGCCTCCCAGAAGGGGAATCCAAGCCTTTAGCCAGGAGTGGAAACTGACTACAGTGTAAATATCAAACTAAAATTGGACAGTCCCTGATATTTTTTCAACACCTGGATTGCTAATTTTTTAAGACAAAATACTTGAGGTTTTCCAATAAAGACTGTTGTCATATTGAAATGAGCCCACAAATATCTGGGAAGAGATAACTTGGGAATGATGTATTTTATCTTCAAGAAATATGTGTTTGAATGATTGGTCCTTGGGAATCTCCCCTCCCAACCCCCCAGACCTGGCAAAGGTTTAAAACTGGTGCTAAGAAAAGTGGTTCAGGCTGAATAAAAATGTGATCCTCAATTAGGGATGTGAAGCTTCTGCGTTTTGGAACCTGCATTCGTTCATGACTTTGAGCTAAAAACATCCCCATGTCTTCAAAAGGTGAAGTACAACCAGAGGCCTTATCCCTGAACTTTCTTGCATATTGAGTATACAAATATCTGGAGTTGGACTGGAGGGATGGAGGGGGGTCTCCCCTATGAGGTTTTTGTTTGGTTTGAGACAAGGTCTCACTCTATTGCCCAGGTTGGAGTGCAGCGGTATCATCACAACTCACTGCAGCCTTGAACTCCTGGGCTCAAGCGATCCTCCTGCCTCAGCCTCCTGAGTAGCTGGGACTACAGGCGCATGCCACCATGTCTGGCTAATTTTTTCATTTTTTACAGAGACAGGGATCTCACCATATTGCCTATGCTGGTCTTAAACTCTGGGCCTCAAGAGATCCTCCTGCCTCTGCCTCCCAAAGTGCTGGGATTATAGGCATAAGCCACTGTGCCCTTGACATGAAACACTGGTCATGTATAAAACCTCATATGGGGCTGGGTGCAGTGGCTCATGCCTGTAATCCCAGCACTTTGGGAGATTGAGGCAGGAGGATCACTTGAGGCCAGGGGTTAGAGACCAGCCTGGGCAACATGGTGAGACCCCATCTCTACAAAAAAATTTTAAAAAAATTAGCAGGGGGTGGTGGTGCATACTTGTACTCCCAGGTACTTAGGAGCCTGAGGCAGGAGGATCAAGCCATTGCACTCCAGCCTGGGTGACAGAGTGAGACCCTGTCTCTAAAAACAAACAAAGTCTTATGTTGAATCAAACATGAAAGCAGTGGTGATGCATGGAATATGTGTGTATGCATATGTAATGAATGTGTGTAATTTTTTTGCAGATTTTCCAAATGATTCACAAGGCATGTGACTGTTATTAAAACTGAGGGTCCCTCAGAAGAGTGCAAATTACTCAGGGGAGAGGAGTCTCCTCTTAAGTAATCACTGTCATAAAATCTCATTGGAACTGAATTTAGAAAGCATTTAAGTTACATTTGAAACACCAGCACCCCATCAGTGTTCAGTCATTGATTTACTTTTTTGTTTACTTATTTATTCATTAATTCACTTCATTAACTGAATTAATTTCTTTTGGTATCATCTTTGGTAGTGGTTGCTAGTAGATTCATCCGTTCATTTGTTCATTCAACAAATATTGGGTCAAGTGGCGGTGAAAAAGGTGGTGAACAAATCATGGTGTTTACTGTCTAGCAGATCAATTTAGACATGAACTTAATACTCAAACAATAATTAATTATGGTTGTGATAGGGGTTCTGAAGGGGAAGCACAGGAGACTATGGGAGACTTGTCTGTGGGGTCAGCAAAGGCAGCCCATGGAGTGATGTTTGAAGTGATTTTTTTTCCCCCTCTGGGTCATCTTAATGCTGTTTGTGCTGCTTTGGCTTCTGCAATGAAATGTGAGCTCCCTCTGAAAGTGTCACTTCTGCTCACTTACCAGATGCTAAGTGCCTCTATGTGGAGTGCTGCTCCATCCACCTCCATCCCTTATTTCCACCTCAGTGCAGCCCCTGCTCTCCTGGAGGTGTAAAAGAAAGATCTGGTCTGTAGGTCTCATGCGCACACATTTAGGTGTGAGAAGGATGCTTTCAACACTTGCCTTGAGATAGGGGATATATTACTAGTAGTTTGCTAGGGTTGCCCTAGCGCAACACCACAGACTAGGTGGCTTAGAGACAACAAAAATTTATTAATATTTTCTTACAGTTTTGGAGGCTGCAAATCCAAAATCAAAGTGCTGGCAGGGTTGGTTTCATTCTGAGGCCCCTCTCCTTGGCTTGCAGATGGCCACCTTCTCACTGTGTCTTCACGTGGTCTTTCCTCCGTGCACACAGATGCCCGGGTGTTTCTGTGTGTCCAAATTTCCTCTTGTTATAAGGACACTAGTAAGTTTGGATTAGGACCCACCCTAAAGGCCTCATTTTAACTTAATCACCTGTTTAAAGGCCTTATCTTCAAATACAGTTACATTCTGAGGTACTGGGGGTTAGGACTTCAGCATGTGAATCTTGGGGGACACGATTCAGTTCCTCACAGGGGGAGAAGCCTGTGGTTAGGCAGTGGGGTTCTCAACACTGGCTGTACTCAGAGTCACATGAAGAACTGTTAACGGCAAGCACGCCAGGCCTCACTGTAGACCGGCTAAGTCAGCATCTTTGAACCACGACCTGGATATCTGTACTTTATCTTGAAAGCTCCCCAGATGATTTTAGTGGGAAGCCAGGTTTGAGAGCCACTGAGCTAGGATCTAGAGTTCTTTCCAAACTTGCCTGACTGTAAGAGCTACCTGAAACACTTATTAAACATGCAAATGGTGAGCTGAGAATATTGCATCAGAATCTTCAGGAACATTCAGGAACATTCCCTATTCTTCTCTTCCCACCCTTACTTTAATTAGCTCAAAATGATAAAAGTAACCAACGCTTTCTAACAGTCACTTGAAACCTGGAGAACCCCCGTAGTTTTGAGTATAAAAAAGGATAGCTTCTTTTGAATTTTTGCAGGATCTGAGCCTTCAAGTGGCTACAGTGAATGGCCAGCTCATTTCTTAGGAGGCAATGAGTTTGTGTATAGTTCAATTATAAAAGGGATGACTAAAATAGCATATGATTTGCATGTTTTTATAATCTTTGAATTGAGGACAAGTGGTATGAATTGAGCTCATTAAGACAATTCTTAATAGGAATTGTCTTTCAGAATGGCAGTGTTTAACGATACCTCCCTAAATTCTCAAAGCTGGGGTTCATGATATTTATGGCTGATCAACTGTGAGAAAGAACCCAGAGAGGGAAGCTCAGGTGTGGAGCAGAGGTTGGGGGTGGGAGGGGGGGCTCTGCTTTGCTCAAGATTGCACCTGCAGGGTAAGAGTAATGCCTTACACCTATGAGTGTTTCTCCAAGTCTCATCACCTGGGGATCTGGTTATAATGCAAATTTTAATTTGTGAGGCTGGGGATGGGGCCTGAGAATCTGCATTTCTAACAAGTGCTGTGGGTCTGACCACCACACTGAATAATACGGTGTTAGAGCACTTGCACTTTTCTTAATTTGTCTTCATAACAATAGTATTACACTGTTAATATGTTTTTAAAAACAATTCCTCTTTTTTTTCGTCACTTGAACCTGATTATCACTATAAGATAATTAGAGCAAATTATGATTACCATTTGACAGATGATGAAAACTTAGGCACACATAGGTTAAGTGATTTGTCAAAGGTCTCATAGCCAGATAGTGACAGAATTTAGGTCTTCGAGCTTCCCAGAAGCTTGTCTTAGATGTGTTTCTCTAGCTCAGTGGTTCTGAGACTTGACTGTGTGTCAGAACCACCTGGACAGCTTGTTTAAACAGATCACTGGGCCCCAACCAGAGTTTCTGATTCAGAAGTTCTGGGTGGGATTTGAGAATTTGCATTTCTGACAAGTTTCCCATAATGCTGATGTTGAATATATGTCCAAAAAGACATCATCCTTTGAGAACGACTGTGCATAGGTGATAACCCAACCTCTGCTTAACATTCAGTGTTCTATTGATGGTTAGATTTTTAGCGTAAAGTTTGGTAATAGAACAAATGAGGTCATTATTCAATATTTTTGATCAAAGAAGTCTCATAACCTTGTCCTACAGTAATGATCACTCCATGCTAACAAGGGTCTGAGTGATTGCTTAGATCACTTCACTAGCCCACACCCTTGTGCTCAAAGCTGTGGTTTACTGCTCTGTTGAAGCCCTGTCCCTGCTTTAGGAAATGGTAGATGTAATTTTATTGAGAAATTTGTATCCAATAAAAATACATCTTGGTCAAATTCTTGTTGAAATAGGATTGCGACACCAATCTCCAAATAAGAAAATGAGTGTCATATAATCAAGGAAGTAGTGGATTTCTTAAGCCTTCTTAGGTAGCCCTTTGTTATCTCTGTTTCTGATATCCTGAGGGGCAGAGGGGCAGTCCAGTGAGCAGCAGGATGTGTTTTAATCTGTGCTTTCTCTTGGAAAGAATGCTGTGGAGCATGGCTTTAGCCAGCCTCTTGATACTGCTCAATCCTCAGTCATTTATCTACAACCTTAAATTTCATCTCACTCTAGGTCTATCTCTAGAGTTTCCTCAATGAGTTACCACTTGAAGGTTCCAAAATTCATTCCTTCAAAACATTTATTGAGCATCAACTATGTGAGTGGCACTGTGATAGATGCTGGGAATGATTAAGATGTTTCTAATTTTTTGAGTCCTTGTCAGGAACAATGATGTTAACAATGGTTAAGAGTATGGGCTCACCTAAGTGATCTAATTCTAGAATCCTTATTCTAAGTCCAAATCTTTATTCTATCACTGCTATGTAACTTTGGCCAAGTTATTTAACTTGCCTGTGCTTTGGTTTCCTTCACTATAAAATGGGATTGTAATGGTATCTACCTCACAGTGTTGTTGCAAAGACTAAATACTATACATGGAAAGCATTTAAAAGTGCCTCGTACATGATAGGCAGTCAATAAATATTAATTAACAAACATTTTACATGCACTTTCATTTAATCACACCCACCCTTTGAGCTGGTACAAATTCTACCTCTGTTTTACAGATAAATTAAGTAATTTGCCCAAGGTCATACAGCTAGTAAGTTGCTCATCAGAAATTCAGACTTGGCTTTTTCTCCCATCCAAATCCTGTTTTTAACCCTATACTAAGTCTTCCAAGGAAGTACTTAATAACTACTGCTAGTATTAATAGTTATTAACACCTTATATCATCATCTGAATTCTCCACTGTTCAAAGCCCAGACCACCTTAGCATAGGACCCAAATGCTTAATTTGGCTTAGCTAAATCAAGGGCAAAATGAATTCGGGATGAAGGTCAAGAGACAGAAAAGTCCTGGCTGTCTAGAGGTCTCCACACAACAAAAAGGATGTTATTAACTCAATACTTCCCCAAGGGAAACCCTTCCCTGTCAATTGCCTGTGCACTCTCAGAAGGTACCCCAGGGCTGAATTCAGTCTACAGATGTGTCTTCTTTGGTCACTTTTTCCTCCACCTTTTCACTCTCCTCATAATGTGGCATCGAAGTACATGCAGTTTAGACATTTGTTCAGTGAACAAATCTTTGTTTTTAATTCTAAAATTAAAGAAAATTTCTTTGTAAGTGTTGATTGAAAATGTGCCAAGTCCCATCTATTGTGTCCCTGCCAACACTAACTGTTGAAAAAAATCAGTTTGCTTCTGACACCTAGCTGAGTGGACTGGTGGTCTTTCAAAACTCTCATCGCCTGGCCCCTGCAAGTGTGTGTGAGGCTGGTGACCTATTGGAGGGATACAGGAGGGAAGCCATAGCTAAGATGTGGGCCTGGGATAAAGGCTACAGATGGGGTTCAAAGGTGGGAAGGGGTGAGCTACAGACAGCGTTGCCATTTTTAAAAATTCAACTTAAATATTGCTACATAAGTTCACAATAAAACCCCTGGAAGTTCATGTGGGAAAGAGCACAGAGTAGGGCAGACTTGGTGAGTGGTTAAGAGCAGTGGCTCCAGAGGCAGATTAACCTATATTGGAATATCAATTGTACCACAGACTCGGAGACCTTGGTTGTGACTTTAACTAGGCAGTGCCTCAGTTTCCTCATCAGTAAAAAGAATGTTAACATCTCCATAAGATTTTTCTGAGGGTTGGATAAGATAATGCACGTTAAACCACTTATACAGTGCCTGGCCAATTGTAAACAAGAAATTTTAGTTATCAAGAGATCAGGCTCTGCTATCATAAGCTGTGTGATTTTTGAGGGAACTCCTTCCCTTCCACAGGTTTTAGTTTTCCAATTTGTAAAATGAGGATTAGCCTAAATGTTCTTGGAAGTTCCTTCCAGTTCTAATTTTCTATAATCATCTGTTATAGAGCTTCCTAATAAGCCTGGAAAAGTGCAACTCTGCCACCTGGTGGTTTGTAGCACTTAATTCAAAATACCATAAATAATTCCTCAGATTGGTTTCAAAACTTCCCTACCATTTTGGTTGCTGCACATTGAATCTTCACTGGATTATACAAAGCAGCTTCCTCAAATTCCTTATGCCTCAGGCTTTGATGCTTGGGACAGTTTTCCTTTAGTGCTCCTTTTAATGATTTTATTAGTATGGCCTCAAGTTTGACATCTACAGTACCTTGTTAACATGGCTGAATACAAATATTTGAAATAAGTAAAATACTTAAGTGTGGCAAGTTTTAAAATGTCAACTCTTGAGTGATCATGCATGCCTCATGCATTTACATCTGCATCCCCAAACTGCACAACTCAATCTGTGCTTATCGTCACTGGGTCCCTGTGTATACTTTCAGGTAGGTCAGGGCGGGGCTGTTGTGCCTTTTTTCAGACCCAGATTTTCAAGAGCAACAGTGTTGAATTTAGGCATTCCATGGAGCATGGTGGCAACACTGGGTTTTGCTTTGGTTCAGGTAAAGATGAAATTAACAACTATTGCTTGTGTGAGCCACCTTATCCCCCAGGGCCTGGGCTAGCACAAAGGGTATTTTGATATCCCTACATGAGGCCACTGGTAGTTTCTGAACCCGTGTTTCCTCCCCTGGGTAAAAGTCTAGAAGTGAGGCGCGCAGTCCTCCAACATGCTGTCGGTGATGTAGGGGGAACCAAGATGGGATTCGTAGTAACTTTTTTCGTCAAAGGTATTAACAGTCCAACCAACAACCTGGATTCCTTTAGCTGACCACTTCTTCAAGTAGTTCCTAGAGAAAGAAGAAAAATCAATCCTGTTAGAATAATGACCATCTGTCTCAGGAATGTAAAATGGTCACTAAGTATGGTGTTCATTGTGCACCAAAAGTGCCCAGAGAAAGCCGCCTAACTGGCCTCTGCACTGCAATCAAAAAGAGTGTTCCAGGCCGGGCGCGGTGGCTCATGCCTGTAATCCTAGCACTCTGGGAGGCCTAGGTGGGCAGATTGTTTGGGCTCAGGAGTTCAAGACCAGCCTGAGCAAGAGCGAGACCCCATCTCTACTAAAAAAAATAGAAAGAAATTATCTGGACAACTAAAAATATATAGAAAAAATTATCCGGGCATGGTGGCACGTGCCTGTAGTCCCAGCTACTTGGGAGGCTGAGGCAGGAGGATTGCTTGAGCCCAGGAGTTTGAGGTTGCTGTGAGCTAGGCTGACGCCACGGCACTCTAGCCCAGGCAACACAGTGAGACTCTGTCTCAAAAAAAAAAAAAAAAAAAGTGTTCCAAACCCAGCATGCTGTGAACCTCCTCCACAATGTTCCAGCTTAAAGCACTTCAGTAGCTTGCTAATGACAGCCCCTGCCCCGAATGTCCTTGGCACAGCCACTGAAGGTGCACCTGGCTTGGCACCTATCTGTCTCTTTGGCTTCATCTCATACCATACTTCCCCTCTTTTCTGTGCTGCAGAATATTAATTTTTCTTCAATTTCTTCCAAGAACCATGCTCCTTCCTGCCACAACTCTTTTGTATGTGTCTTTCCCTCTGACCTGGACCATCCCTGGTTCCTACTCACCCTCAGATCCTAGCTTAATTGGCACTTCCTTGGGGATGCTTTCCCTGACTACCCAGACTAGGACGGATTACACAGGCTATGCACACTGTTCTCTCCTACGTGGCATGTATCTTAGATATCTTAGTTGTAATTTTATATTTATCGGATTTTTATTTGATTAGTATCCCTTTCTTGCGCTTGGCTATAAGCTCCATGAGGGCAGAGACCATGGCTTTGTTTCTTCACCACTGCATCTTCAGCTTCTTAATACGGTACCCTGCAATACTGTGGGCACTCACCAAATATTTACTGAACTAAACACATGTATGTCTAAAATAATATGAAACTTACAACTCTAATCTGCTGAAATATACAGCTATAAAATTGCCAGAAGAAAGATTCAGAGATTGCTAGCAAGTTAGGAAGTGGAAAATTTCTTGGAAGAGATGGGGCAGAGCCTATAATGTTCAGAGAAGCAGGAGGAAAGACGGTAGGGGTGAGGCTGGTGCCCATAGATAAATTCACTATGGCTCTGCCCAAGATCCTGTTGGTTTTCAAAAGGAGTCAATCACAAGAAATAAAATCGTTTTCTCACCACAGTTTGGCAGATTCTTCTTCTTCTTTTTTTTTAATGCACTAAAAAACCAAGACTATCTGATCAACCTGGTTGGAAACAGTGATATATGCCTGAACTCTTCCCACCTAAGAAGCCAGTGGCATTCCAATTTAGAGGCATGGTAAACTTTGCAGGTCAGAACCAATCTTGGTTGTCCACTCTGTTATTTCTTCCTTTCCAAGAAGAACATTCAGGAAATGTGTCAGGAGAAAACAAAAAACATTCCAACTTACGGGGATACAAAATCCTTTTGCACGAGGAAAGCTGAAATTCCACACAGGTACCACAAGATATTATGCATGCTCCAATCGAGCAAAATGTCCACTATCACAAACATAGAATGTTTCCAGTAAGTATCAAAGCGTGGTTTCCCATCTCCTGTATGGCTAAGGCTCCAAGGTCTGTGAATCAAAGCTGTTACTACATTCGGATCTGTTTGTCTCATCTGAAAAGGAATTTTGGGAAGTGAAATCATTATCATATCTTAAATCTAATACTAATCATCAGTTTAGATTTAGCCAATGTACTTAATCTTATGAGGTGGTCATAGTTAGTACCCTGCTCCAATCTCTACTAAATAAGTCTATTGTAAACTCTTTGAAAAAATAATATGATGAATGTAAAGCACTTAATATGCAGTATAAAAGAGAATACTTTTTTCATAATCCAGAAGAACTTCAATCCCATCTTTAATATGAGAAAATTATAATCTCAGGGTCAAATTTTAATGCCATAAGAATTAAACTTTTCACTGGACATCGATTTAAATTCTGACCAGATATAATTAATTAGAATTCAATGAGGATGGAATCATGATCATTTCAAGAAGGGCTGGTTAGCTTTGATCCTTTCGAGAGCAAAAGGCTGAAAAGAGTTGTGGGGATGGGAAGGGGAGGTGAGAAGGGACCAAGAAGAGAGAATGAGAAGAGGGCAAAGGAGAAACGGAGAGAAGTGGATGGAGTTCCTTCAGTCTGGGCTCTCTCACTCCTCTGGAGAAAGCCTCATACAGTTTAAAGGCCTCTGTGGTCAAGAAAGTTTGAGAAACACTGTTCCAAATGTCTGAAAGTCCCATGACCCTAATCACAATTGTAGCTTCTATCTGGATAGGCTCTACTCTCACTGTAACAATTTTAAATGTATGCTCCACTGGTCACTGTTGAAGAGTGGTATAGAACCAACTTAATGTTTTGGAAACTGGTAAATAAAGAGAAAGATTAAACATTTATCCTTCCTGCTGGATAACTAAATAATAGAGGAGAAGTTTCTTTTTATAGATGTATTCTAGCTAATACAAGAAGAAGCAATAATACAAATAAAATATCAACTTTTTCAACCCCTTAGTAAATTCAGAGATCTGGCCACTGAGCATCAATAGCAGCCAACAAAAACAACAGACAGTTAACTAGATGTTATTAACTGGTTGGAAAACACCCTCACCTACAAAATTATCTTGCCAAGAATAGTCAGCTCTAACCTGATTAAGCCAAGCCTCTAGCTCTTACTATCAATTTGTAGGAAATAAAGAGAAGAATGTATTAAACTATATCATGGCATAATCAGCAAAATCCATACTTGGGTAAACGCTACAAAACACATAATCTGGTTTCTTTAGTAAATACAACACAAGAAGAAAAAGAGAGAGAGAACTTGCAGGTTTTAAGATTTAAAATTGTAACATGCAGACCTTATTTGGGTCCTAATTCCAATGAATAATTTGTAAAAAACAAACAAAAAACCATTAATAACATTTCTGACACAAGTGAAAATTTATACATTGGATATTTGTTAATAGTTTTTAAATGGGACAATGGTATCATGGTTATGTTTTAAAAAAGGCATCACTTTAAAAAATACTTAATGCAATTTTTATGGATTGAATGATAGGATTTGCTTTAAAATAACATTGTGGGATATCAGTGGAGGATGAAATGAACCAGATCATGGTTAAAGGGGGGTTCATTGTACTACCCTATTTTATGCATATTTTAAATTCACCATAATTAAGAGTTGTTTCTTTTTTAAAGGTATGTTCTGCTGTTACTTAGTGAGAAATTGGACTACGTAACTCTTTTCTGCTCTGATAATTTTACTAAAGTAATCTGAATCAGCTATAAACAACATAAAAGAAGGGGCTAAAAAGCAATCATGGCATTTTAAAATGGGGTATGAGTACATTCTCCTTCTGGAATTTCTCTTGTTAATTTAAAAGAGCAGCTCTTAACTGTTACCTTGGTTCAGTTCAATTTAACAGGCATCTATCTTACGCTTACATAGTCCACTGCTATTATCTCTACCAGCTAACCTAATAATATGTACAAGAAAAAATCCTGCATATTACCTTGTAGATAACATCTGGCAAGAAAGAGCAGACAATACTATTATTGTATAGTCGTGGAAATTCCATATACACTTTCTTTAGAGCATCAGTAGCCTGTAAAATAGAGATTCACATATTTAAAATCTATTTAAATGTGATAGTCCCAGCCACAAACTATTACATACTAAGTACAAACCTATGGAATAAAACAGAAGTTCATGACCGGGCGCGGTAGCTCACGCCTGTAATCCTAGCACTCTGGGAGGGTAAGGCGGGTGGATCGTTTGAGCTCAGGAGTTCAAGACCAGCCTGAGCAAGAGCGAGACCCCGTCTCTACTAAAAATAGAAAGAAATTAGCTGGACAACTAAAAATATG
>NW_012148285.1:12264446-12264959 GCF_000956105.1 Propithecus coquereli | reverse complement strand
ATGTGTAATGATCAAATCATGGTATTTAGGATATCCATCACCTTGAACATTTATCATTTCTTTGTGATGGGAACATTTTGAATCTTCTCTTCTAGATATTTTGAAACATGTAACATATTGTTGTTAACTATAGTCACCCTACTATGTAAGAACTTATTCCTTCTATCTAACTGTATGTTTGTACCCATTAACCAATCTCTTTTCATTCTCCCCATACCCTTCCCTGCCTCTGGTAACTATCATTCTACTCTCTATCTCCAAGAAATCAACTTTTTTAGTTCCCACTTATGAACGAGAACATGGAATATATGTCTCTCTGTGCCTGGCTTATTTCACTTAACATAATGACCTCCAGTTCCATCCATGTTGCTGTAAATGACAGGATTTCATTTTTTCATGGCTGCATAGCATTCCATTGTGTATATATACCATATTTTCTTTTTTTTTTCTTTTTTCTTTTATTTCAGCATATTATGGGGGTACAGATGTTTAGGTTATGTATGTTGCCCTTGG
>NW_012148285.1:12262209-12264396 GCF_000956105.1 Propithecus coquereli | reverse complement strand
AAAAAAAAATAGTAGTTCACTAATACATGGTGATGATGAAAGTATTGGCAGAACCCTTTATCCACTGGCTTACATTTTAAACTCATGTCAGTAGCAAGCAAGGAAGAAGCTAGGGTACTGCTGCTTGACTATCTCATTGAGAGCCTCACCCCTTTTTGTCATACTTTCGGCAAGCATGGCAGGTTGTAGCAGAATTTTCAAATCCTTTCTTTGTATCCTAGTTTAGCCACTATGAAAACTCCTTTTATACCCATAACTCTACCACCCTCCACCCCTCCTAGATGAGGCATGAGCCAACCAGCCTGGGAACTACAGAGGGTAGATTTCTTCAGTCCAGGGGGCTAAGAGGACACATCATCCATCACCAACATGGAGGGAGAAGCAATGGGACAAGGTGGGGAAACTGAGAAGTTGGAAGTCTGCTAATTCTTCCCAAGAGGAACAGTTTCTTTTAGTAGTAGTCCAGCTAATCAATGAAGAGGACATTTAAATACTGACATTTTACAACCCCTAGTGAATTGACATCAATAGCAGCTAACAACAACAAAAAAGGTACCAGCCATTATGTGGAATGCAATACCACTGTATCATAATTCTTGAAATATTGCTAATTTTTGGAATGTCACACACATCCATAACCAAAATTCATTCTCCCCCAAAATAAAAAAGAACATAGAAATTATTCATGTCATGCCTCCTCTTCACTAACATAACTGAGTGAGAGCTACAGAACTAAAGATGTTTTCTTGCTATTTGAACTAATGCATGCACTGCGTCTAACTCTTTGCCTAAATTATTAATTTAATTCTCACAACAACCCTATTGTGGTAGTTTCTTTTATTATTCTCATTTTGCCCACAAGGAAACTGAAACTTATCTAGGTTAGGTTACCCTATTGTAGGTGACAGAGCTCAGTCACGGTCTGTTGGACTCCCAAGCCCATGATCTTGGCTACTGTGCTCTATTAGCTCCACTTTGTTGCCAACAGTTTCCCTCTGTACTACCATCTTAGATCACTATGTTCTGCTCAGTCTTGGTGGAACACCTGTGAGCACCTACCCAGAAAATTCAAATAGCTGGATGTTTTTTTAAAAAAATTTCTTTCTTCTTTTTTTCTTATTCTAAGAGAACAGCATGAAAGTCAGTACACCGTGCGTGAAATGCAGGACTTATCAGAGTTCCCAAACGTGGGCTGTATCAACAAAACCTGAGGTGTTCATTAAAAATACATGTTCCTCAATCCCACCCTAGACATTTTCAGAATCTCTTCTCTAGGTATGGCCCAGGAATTTGTATTTTTAAATAGGTATTCCAGATGGTTCTGATTGGAAACCTAGACATATACAACTATCAGTTTACCAAAATAATAAATTAGTTACCATTTTCTTCTTTCTTCAAAAATGAGAGTTTACTATAATAAAATTGGAACTTAGGCTCACATTTCAGGTTTTAGCAGCTGGTACCAACTATATTCTGGGATTAATTAAAAAAAGTTGACATCACCAGAATTCTTAACCAGTAGACGGCCATTACTGATTCTAAATAGTACTAGGGGAATAATGCTCCAATTGCCCAAATGGAAAAAAAGTATTTGTGCTTGAAAAGCTGGTTACAAGAGAACAAATGTAATCTGAACCATATTTTCCCATTAATTTCTATTGCAATATGTTTTTATGAGTAAAAGTATATGTTCTAAAGTTTAAGCAAAATTTTATTAATATCTAGGAATGTCACACACATTTGAAAAAAATAAAGTAATTTTCTGATAAAAGTGTAACTAGTAAAATCCTTGAATAGCAAAACTATACATAAGGGATAGAAATTTTACAGGGGGATAAATCCACATACATGATATATATTCTGTTAGCTTTAAATACAGTTCTCCTCTTTAAATGCAGCCCATAGTTGTCTATCCAAGGCCCTTAACTTATGAGCCAGATGCAACTGGTCTTGGGTACAACTCCTGAGTTTGTTTTTAGGAGATTATTTGAGTGGTCTGTTCCAGAAGTGCCTCTTTACTGGTTACTTAATATGTTTTGCAAATGCTTTATGCAAATAAAAGAAATTAGACTCTTTCATCTAGTGCTAGTTATAGGATACTAGTTGTTGAAAGGTTCCATAAAAGGTTAAAAAGTTCCATAACTTACTGTTTCCCTAAAAGACGTAGATTTTTGCATTGTATACTTC